>NC_066538.1:5867425-5872425 GCF_024679095.1 Eriocheir sinensis
CACACACACACACACACACTTGATTACCATTTCCCCCTCGAACTTTCCCCATCACACAACCCCTTCCCTTCCCCTTCCCCTTCCCTTCCCTTGCCTTCCCTTCCCAACCATTTCCTTCCCTTCCCTTCCTTTACCTTACCTTACCTTACCTTACATTCCCTTCCAATCCCATCCCATTCCTTCCCCTCCTTACCGTTCTCATCCCTTCCCTTCCCAACCATTTCCTTCCCTTCCCTTCCTTTACCTCACCTTACCTTACCTTACCTTACCTTACCTTATCTTACATTCCCTTCCCATCCCATCCCATTCCTTTCCTTCCCTACTGTTCCCTTCCCTTCGCCTTTCCCTTCCTTTCTGTTCCCATCCCATTCCTTCCTTTTCTTTCCCTTCCCTTCTCCTTCTTTTCTTCCCCTTCCCTACCCGTCCCATCCCTTCCTTTCCCTTTCCTTCCCACCCCTTCCCATCCCTCCCCTTCATTTCTCTTCCTTCCCTTCCCTTACCCTTCCCTTTCTTTCCATTCCCATCCCTTCCGTTCCCGTCTCTTCCAATCTCTTCCCTTACTCTCCCTCCCTTTCTGCTCCCACCTCATCCATTTCCTACCTTTCCATTCCATTCCCTTCCATTCCCTTTCCCTTCCCATCCCTTCCCTTCCCCTCCCTTCCAATCTCTTCCCTTACTTTCCCTACCTTTCTGTTCCCACCCCATCCCTTCCCTACCCATCCCATCCCTTCCCTACCCATCCCATCCCTTCCCTCCCCTTCCCTTCCCTTCCCTTCCCTTCCCTTACATTCCCATCCCTTCCCTTCCCTTCCCCTCCCTTCCAATCTCTTCCCTTAGCTACTTTCCCTCCTTTTCTGTTTCCACCCCATCCCTTCCCTTCCCTTCCCTTCCCTTCACCTCCCTTCCCTTCCCCTCCTCCATCTTGCAAAAAAGTGACCGACAGAAACAAACGTAAAACACCAAAGTAATTTTCCCGCACTCAAACAGGATCGTAGAAGGGGGATGGGGGAGGGGGGGTGACAGGGGCGGGTGACTGATGGACGTTGGGGAAGGGGAGGGAAGAAATGGGAAGGCGAGATAGATGTGTTAAGGGGTTGAGAGGTTGGTTATGTGTGTATGTGGGAGAGAGAGAGAGAGAGAGAGAGAGAGAGAGAGAGAGAGAGAGAGAGAGAGAGAGAGAGAGAGAGAGAGAGAGAGAGAGAGAGAGAGAGAGAGAGAGAGAGAGAGAGAGAGAGAGAGAGTAAAAAGAAATACGGGAAGACAAATAGAAAAAGAAAGAAAAGCAAATATAAAAATAGAGAAGAAAGAAAAAAGAAAAGAAAGAATTAATTACTATATGAAAGAAAGAAAGAAAGAAAGAAAGATGAAAAGTAAGAATAAAAGAAAAAAAAAGAAGATAAAGAAAGAGAAAGAAAAAAGAAATTAAAGAAAGAATGAAAAAGAAGGAAAGAAACACACAGAGAGACAGACTAACAGACAGACAGACAGATAAAGAGAAAAAGAGAATAAAAAAGAAACAAAGAAAATTGAAAAAGTCGAGGATTGGAGAAGAGAAAAAAAACGGAGAGGGGGAGAAGGAAATCACGAACAGGGGAAGAAGAAGAAGAAGAGGAGTAGGAGGAGGAGAAGGAAGAAGAAGAGAGAAGAAGATAAAGAAGAAACAAAAAAAAAATTAAGATGAGAATAAATACTAAAGATAAAGATAATGTTAAGGAAAAGAAGAAAAGTAAAAGGTTAGGAAAAGACAGAATTTGAGAAGAGGAAAAAAGAGGAAATTAGGATAAAGATGATGATAGAGACAATAGGAAATAAGAAATAAGTAAAAGAAAATTAGAAAATGAGTAACTGATAAAGCATGGAAGGAGGAAAAGAAAACCAAAGGAGGAGAAAAGATAAAACTGAAAAAAGAAAAAAAAAGAATAATTAAGAGAAAAGGAAAAAAAGGAAAATATGAATGAGAAAAAAATAGTTAAAACACATATTTGGCTCATCGATCATCACACAAACTGATCATCACACACACACACACACACACACACACACACACACACACACATAAGGTCACCAAAAATCATCACACTCATCACAACACAACCCAGCACAGCGCATACAGGTCAACCAAGGTCAATCCAGAGGTCATCCCATGCAAGGTCACGCCAGGTCACCACACACACACACGCAAAGGTATACAAGAAGAACGCGTATGATACAAGTCCTGGACACGTATCATTAAAAAAAAATTCCAGCAAATTAATGAGACGATATTGAAATTAATCTTACGAGGAATGATCAGAGGGTTTGAGGCGATGAAACGAGAGAACATAATGACCTTCGATATGACGGGAAATTAAATGGACAGGCAATGTTCGAATAGGTATTTTAATATGCATTAGTGAAGGGGAGGAAGGGGTTACGGAAGGGGGAGGAAGAGGAAGAGGAAAGAGGAGGAAGAGGTAAAGGGATGGGAAGGCAAGGTAAGCAATGAATAAGAAAGAGAAGGGAAAGGATGGGATGAGAAAGGAAGGGAAGGGAAAGAAGGGAAAAGAAAGGGAAGGGAAGGGAAGGAAAGGAAAGGAAAGGAAAGGAAAGAAAGGGGAAGGAGGAGAAAGGAAAGGAAAACGATGGAATAAAAGAAAGGGAGGTAGGAAGAGAAAAATAAAAGAGTAGAATGGGGAAGAAAAGGAAAAGAACGGTGAGCAATAGAGAGAGAAGGAAAGGAAAAGGATTGAAAAAAAGGGAGAACAAGGAAAAGAAAGATGGGGAATAAAAATGTAAGGATAAGGAAAGGCATGGAAAAGGAAGAGAGAAGGAAAAGAAAGATGAGAAATTTAAGGGGATGAGAAGAAAATTAGTAATGAATTAAAAAGAAAGAGAGGAAAGGGAAAAGAAAGGTGAGGAAGAGAAAAGGAAGAGAAGGGAAAGGAATAGAAAATAAAGGGGGGAAGAGGAAGTGAAAAGGAAGGAGTAGAGAGGAGAGGGAAAGGAATGGAAAAGAAAGAGAGGAAAAGGAAAAGAGAGGCGAAGAGAAGGGGAAGAGAATGGAAAGGAATAGAAAACAAAGAGGGAAAGATAATGAAGGAGAAAGAAAACAGAAGAGAAGGGAAGGAAAGGGAAGGGAAAGAATGGGAAGGGGGAAAAAAAGGAGAGAAAAAGTAGGGAAGGGAATGGAGAGGAAAGAAAAGGAAAATAAAGAGAAGGGAAGTGAAAAGGAAGGAATAGATAGATAAAGGAGAGGAAAAGAAAGAAATGGAAGAAAAAAGGAGGAAAGGAAAATAAAGACGAGAAATAAAAAAAGGAGAAAGGGAAAAAAACATAAGGAAGAGGAAAAAAAGGGAAGCGAAGAAGAGGAAAGGAGAGGAAAGAAAAGGAAGAGAAGGAGAGGAAGGGAAAAGAAAGACGAGAAATAAAAAGTGGAGAAAGGGAAAAAACATAAGGAAGAGGAAAGAAAGGGAAGCGAAGGAGAGGAAAGGAGAGGAAAGAAAGGGAGAGAAAGAGAGGAAAGGAAAACAAAATAAAGGAAAAGGAATAATATAAACCACAAGAGGGTCATTATAATCCACAAAATCACCCCATCAAAGGACTTGCAAATAGATTATGACGGGAGATTAAATGTACAGACAGACAGACAGACAAACAGACACAAATCATTTCGAAAGACTACAGGAATATACAACAATCAATCACCGTAGTAATCCGCTAACGTGATGTCTACTCGTATTGCAATATGTTCGAAAGATTAAGTTTCTAAAAGCCCCGCCCACCCACGCAATTTCCATGCTCCTGATTGGTGGAAAGGTTGAGTTAGCCACGCCCACTTTTTTATAATTCCGGCTCTGTGATTGGTGGAGGCATTGGGGTGAAGATTCGTGTGATTGGTGAACGTGTGGAGTGGAAGAACGAAAGGTGAACGTCTTTGGGTTTTAATAAGATAGAAAAGAAGACGAAAATAAATTAAAAAAGTAAAGAGATAGATACAAATAGACACATACATACATACATACATACATACAAACATACACACAAAAAATATATATACGTAAGCAGATACATAGATAGATAGATAGATAGATAGATAGACAAATAGATAGATATACATAGATAGATAGATAGATAGATAGATAGATAGATAGATAGACGCCCAGATAAATACATAAATAAAGATGTAGACAAGTTGATAAATAAAGAAAAAAAAGTGATAAAAATAGAAGATGGGAAACCAGATGCCACCACCTCCTCCTCCTCCACCTCCTCCTCCTCCTCCTCCACCTTGAGTCTCATATGAGGCAAGCGAGAATAATGAAGGAAAGTAAAAATTGACGAAATGCATTGAAGAAGATGGAAGATGAAAGGAAGGAAAGGAGGAAGAAGTGAAATATGGAAGAAAGGAAGGAGGAAGGGAAGGAAAAAGGAGTTAGCAGAAGGCGTTAGAGATTAATGAAATGAAGGGGAGAAGAAAATTGATAAAAGCAGAGAGAGAGAGAGAGAGAGAGAGAGAGAGAGAGAGAGAGAGAGAGAGAGAGAGAGAGAGAGAGAGAGAGAGAGAGAACAGGAACAAGAATAAGAAGAAGAGTAGGAGAAGGAGGAAGAAGAAGAGGAGGCTAGAATGGAGGAAATGAGGGTAGAGAAGAAGAAAGAGAATGAAAACAAGAAGATAAAGAGGAAGAGGAGGAGGAAGAGGAGGAAGAGGAGGAGGAGGAGGAGGAGGAGGAGGAGGATAGCGTGCAAGAAATAAAAGTGGAGAAGAACAAAAGGAAGAACAAAAAGATAAAGATGAAGAGAAGGAAGAAGAAGAAAATGAGGAGTGAGAAGAAGAAGAACAAAGAAGAAGAAGAAGAAGATGAGAAGAAGGAGGAGGAGGGAAAAGAAGACAGCGTGGAAGAAACGAAATTGCAGAAGAACAAGAACAAAAAAGAAGAACAAGATGAAGAGGAGGAGGAGGAGGAGGAAGAGAAGGATAACAAGCAAGAAATGAAGAGGAAGAAGAGAGAGAAGGAAGAGGA
>NC_066538.1:5877425-5884925 GCF_024679095.1 Eriocheir sinensis
GACCATAGACCCTATGGTCCAGACTGGTGTCTATCCCCAAACCTACATTTCAGCATTAACTGTGGAAGACCCAAATGTTGTATTTTCACTCAGCTTTGATATTAAGCCAGTGAAGTGACGGTCGAGCTATTTTTGAAGGAGTCAATCGTATACACTGACCACTGACGCAGTAGTTTATTCCATTTCGCACTACAACGTTGGTGAAGAAAAATCTGGTGCAGTTCAATTTACTTGTCTACATCTGAGTTTTTGCCATTGTTCCTCAGCAAAGTGTCATCGATCATAAACAATGTTGATCGCCCACATTCGTGAAACCATTAAGTATTTTAAAACATTCGATCAGTTTTCGGAGGCGATGTTTTCGTTGAGAACATGCTTGGCGGTAAGTTTTCGTAGGATTTACAGGCAAGGAAGGGACTATTGCTGCCTGACGTTGGAACACCTCTAATTTAGCAACATCCTTTGCATGGTGAGACCAAAAACTGTACCGCATATCCAAGTGGGGTCTGACTAAACTGTTGTTGTAGAGCGAGCATTACATCTTATTCTTGAATAAAGTTTCTTTTTAACAGCTTCCAAATATTCTGTTCGCTTCTTTATTTGCTGCATCACGCATTGCCGAGAATTTGAGGTTGACGCGATTTTGACCCCTGCGTCTTGGATACTGAACGCTTTTGAGTTTAACGCCGCGCATTTCGTATCTGAACTTTAGTCCCTCGTTCCAACTTGAAGCGGCACCTGGCACTTGTTCACGCGAAGGGCACCATCTATCCGACCAAGTTGAATTTCAAAGCAAAGCTCTTGGAGGTTTTCGGTTTGCTCCCCGTCAGGCGAGAACCGGAGTTGCCAATCTTTTTGTGTTGTCCAAATTCTATTTAATGTGGCGATGAGTCCAAATATCCACGGGCCGTTGATGTAAATAATGAAGAGCATCAACAAGGATCGATTTTATGACGCCACTTAGTAATAGCGCCCACTCCTGAGTTATTAAACCAGTTTGATCACTACTCTTGTTGTCTGGCGTTCAACCAATCAAGCGATCCATTGGTTACATTTGACCGTCAATACCTCATTTGCTTTAATTTCTATAAAAGAATTGCGCGTGGGACTTTTATCAACGCTTTCGAAATCAAGATAGACTACGTCCAGTGATTTGCCATGTCATAAACAGTGAAGAGGTTACAGGTACATAGTTTGATAGGTACCTTTTGTTTCTGGAAGCCATGTTGCGAGTCCCCAATCAATGAGTGTTTTCACAATTCAATTTGTCTCGGTATTATGCCTCAAGTAGCTTTACCCAACCGAAGTTAGATTAATGTAATCTGTAATTACTCCGGTACTTTTACCTTCTTGAAAATCGGTGTCAATGTTGGCCTTTTTCCAATCTGAAGGACGATGCCTTGTCGCAAGGACACATAATATTGAATACGGAGAGAGAGAGAGAGAGTATTTACCTTTTGTTCTTTCAGCAGAGTTGACATACTTGTCGTACCCAGTATTCTGGCTTGTTTTATGAATGGAGAGCTTTACACTCAATGGTTGTTATTTCAAAATTAGGGCAATGTATGCCGAGATTTTACAATAGTACTGGTGTTGGCAGAGAGAGAGAGAGAGAGAGAGAGAGAATAAATAATCAGGAAAAGTAATTGTTTAAGAGGGTCGGTAATGTGTTGGTTGTCAGTCACTAGTGCACCGTCGCTGTTTGTTAACGGTCCAATAATTACCACCTTTCGTTGTTTATGTAACTGAAGAAAGATTTTATCATTTACAGTTACGTAATATTTTCTTCTGCATCTACGCTTATTTGACCTACTAGTTTTTACTGTCGTCGTATCATTGAGTAAAGTCTATGCCAAGTGCTTGTTCTTTCTTTAATTTGTAAAGCAATTTTCTTCTCATTGACTTATTGTTTAATTTCTGCCATAAACCATTGCGGGCTTTTATTAGTGTTAATTGCTTTCAAGGTGACGAATGTGTTCTGTTGAGGAGTGGAGTACTTAAGGCTTAGCCAGGCTTCCTCTACGTTGCTGTCATCTGATAGTTGTATTTTCTGTTTTTGTCGGATTTTCATGAGAGAAAGAGAGAGAGAGAGAAGAGAAAGGCAGAGACAAAGGAGAGATAAAATAGAGAAAGAAAGAAAAAAATGAAAGAAAAATGAAAAAGAAAAAAGAGAGAGAGAGAGAGAGAGAGAGAGAGAGAGAGAGAGAGAGAGAGAGAGAGAGAGAGAGAGAGAGAGAGAGAGAGAGAGAGAGAGAGAGAGAGAGAGAGAGAGAGAGAGAGAGAGAGAAGGAACACCAATCCACTTCCAACACAAATCCTGTAAGCGTTTAACAGGTAGGAGGAGGAAGAGGAGGAGGAGGAGGAGGAGGAGGAGGAGGAGAAGGAAGAGGAGGGGGAGGAGGAGGAGAAGGAGGAGGGGGAGGGGGAGGAGAGGGAGGAGGAGGGGGCTAGTAAAACATTCTCTTCATTCTGTTAACAAATTCGCGTTTTCTTATTTTGTTGTAAATTTATCGGCCCGCGGGACCCATTTTGTTGCCTTGTTTTATCTCTCCGCCGGTGCTCCTGGTAATATTCTGCTTGCTCTCTCTCTCTCTCTCTCTGATTCTCTCTCTTCCTCTGATTCTCTCTATCTATCTTTTAATCTTGTTTTTTTTTCTTCCTTCACTGGTCTGCTTTTTTGTTATTTCTTTTATCTAGTTATTTTTCGCTCTTTTCCTCTCTTTCATTATTCCCCTCTTTCTTTTTTTTCTTCCTTTTCTCTTTCCTCCTTTTATTTTTTCTGTCTCTGGCTTTTTCTTTCCATTCTCTCTCTCTCTCTCTCTCTCTCTCGCCTGTTGAGTGTAAATCGGCAAAAAAAAAAAAAAGAGTAGAAAGTGGAGTGCGAATTAGCTTTCTATAAAACTCCCTGTAAGTAATAAGAAATTTATGAAAATGCAAAATCATCGCCTTTCTTTTCTCTAGCTTTCTGTAATCTAGTCAGGCTTTCCACTGTTAGTAAATATGGGTGTGAATCTTATCTACATATGCAAAGAGCTCACTTCCAATCTCTCCCCCCCTCCCTATTTTCCGCTTACATTCTTCCCTTCCCTTTCTTTTCCCCCTTCACAGTCCCTCTCCCTATTCCAACCCCCTCCATCTTACACCTTACCTATTCCCTCTCAATGTTTCCCTTCCCCTCCCCTCCTATCCCTATTCCCCTCCTATTCACCTCCTCTCCTTTCTTCCTCACACTCCCAATCCTCATCATCCTTTCCTCCATTCCTAGGGGTGGGGGGGAGTCCCTGTAAGTAAAAAGGTTATGATCCACGGTTCTCTAACTATAAAACAAAGGAAAATAATCACAAAACCATGCTTCAATATATGTACGAATTTCCTGCTTATTATTATTTTTCCTTCTTACCATTTTCTTATAACAAGGACGAAGAGGAAGAAAATAAAGAGGAAGAAAAAGAAAATGAACAACCATAACAACAAGAAATACGAAAGACAAAAAATTAAGGAAAAGGAGAAAGAATGAAAAGGAGAACAAGAAGAAAAGATGAACAAGAGTATTTTCATCATTCCAATTTCATTTCACTCCATTTCCCTCGCTCAATAACTCTCTAAAAACAAAACAAATTATTAAAAACTTCCTTCCCTTCATGCACGAGTTTCCTTGGGCGCAAGCAGAGGGCAGGCAGGCCGAGGCGTGTTTCATATTTCTGCCACCAGGGGGCCGGGCGGGCGAGGGTATATATATGAGCATAAAGCCGGAGTATTTTGCCTGCAGGGGCCAGTGGGGAGGCGACAGGTGAGGGGGGAGGGTGTCACGCAACTAGAGGAAGGAGAAGGAGGGGAGAGAGAGGGGGTAGTGGTGCCTGATTTTGTGAGGGGGGAGGAGGTAAGGGGGGTAGTGCTTGACTTGTGGAGGAGGAAGGAGGTGAGAGAGAGAGAGAGAGAGAGAGAGAGAGAGAGAGAGAGAGAGAGCGCGAGAGTTTAAATATGTTCCAATCCCCCTTCTTCTTTCCCCTTTCCTATTCCCAATCTTCTTCATTCTTTCCCCTTCCCATTCCCTCATCATTGTTCTCCTTTCCTATCCCTTTCTCCCCCTCACAGTCCCTCTCCCTATTCCAGCCCCTTCCATTTTTTACCCATTTCCATTTAACTATTCCTTCCCCTCCCTTTTCCTTCCCCATTCCCCCTCTTACATTTTTCCCTTTACTTTTTTCCCCCTTTCACAGTCCCTCTCCCCTATTCCAACCCCTTTCATTTTTTACCCATTTCCATTTAACTATTTCCTTCAAAGTCTCCCTTCCCCTCCCTTTTCTCTCCCTATTTTTCCCTTACATTCTTCCCTTTCTTTTTTCCCCCCTCACAGTTCCCCTTCCCTATTCCAACCCCTTCCATTCTTCCCCCATTTCCATTTAACTATTTCCCTTCGAAGACTCCCTTCCTCTCCCCTCTCTTCCCTATTTTACCTCTCTACATTCTTCCCATTCCTTTCTTCCCCCCTTCACATTTCCCATTCCCTATTCCAACCCTTTCCATTCTTTCCCCCATTTCCACTGAACTATTTTCCTTCAAAGTCTCCCTTCCTCTCCCCTCTCCTCCCTATTTTCCCCTTACATTCTTCCTTTTCTTCTCTTTTCCCCATTTTACCTTTTATAGTCCTCCCTTTCTTTTCCCCATTACTTCCCCTCCCTCCCTATTCTAACCCCTTCCTTCCTTTTCCCTATTTCCACTTTACCTATTCCCCTCAAAGACTTCCTTCCTCCCCCTTCTCTCCCCATTTTACCTTTTATATTCCTCCCTTTCTTTTCCCCATTACTTCCCCTCCCTTCCTATTCCAACCCCTTCCATCCTTTTCCCCATTTCCACTTAACTATTTTCCTTCAAAGACTCCGTTCCTCTCCCCTTTCTCTCCCTATTTTCTCTCACTTTTTCCCTCTTCTTTCTCTTCCCCCTTCACAGTCACTCTCCCTATTTCAACCCTCTTCATCCTTTCCCCCATTTCCACTTACCTATTCCCTCTCAAAGCTCCCTTATACCTCCCTTCCCTTCCCATTTCCCCTCACACTCTTCCCCTTTCCATTCCTCTCCATTTAACCACCTTCCCCATCAGCAATATCCTTACCTCCCTTTCAATTTACCTATTTCCTCTCAGTCCCCTTCCCTATTCCCCCCCTACTCTCCCCCCCTCCCTTCCCCTTTCGTCTCCCTTTAACCATCACACCATTCAACCATTCAACCAATTTTTCAGTTCGACTCCTTGCAGTGAAACGGTCCGGCAGCATTTCTATCACAACGAACTGAAACCATATCAATGAGTCATGGCTTCAAGGATGGGAAGAAAACGGGAAGGAAAGGAAAACGGGGGAGAATGAAAGGAAGGAAGGAAGGAAGGAAGGAAAAAGGTAAGGAGAGGAGAAGAAAGAGAAAGATGGTGGGAGCAAAAAAAGGGATGCATGAAAGGAAGAGAGGAAGGACGGAAGGAAGACGAGAAGGAAAGAGGAAAACTAAGATAAAAAGGGAAAGAGAAAGAGAAGAGAGGAAAGAAGGAAGGAAAAAGGGAATTAGAAAGAAAGAAAGAAAGGAATACAGGAAAGAAAGGAGGTAAAAGAAGGGTGATGGAGAAAAAAAGAGAAAAATACGAAAGAAAGAACAAAAGGAAAGAAGGAAGGAAGAAAAAGGAAAAGAAAATAAGGGAATAAGAAAGAAAGAAAGAAAGAAATACAGGAAAGAAAGGAGGGAAGAGAACTTAAAGAAGGGTGATGGAGGAAAATAAAGAGAAAAGGAACGAAGGAAGAAAGAAGAAGGAAAATAAAATACGAAAGAAAGAAAGAAAAACAGGAAAAAAAGAAGGTAACAGAAGGTAAAATATAAAAGAGAAAATACTTGAAAGAAAGAAGAAAAGGAAGAAGGAAGGAAGGAAGAAAAGGAAAAGAAAATAAGGAATAAGAAAGAAGAAGAAAGAAATACAGGAAAGAAAGGAGGGAAGAGAAAGGAGATGGAAAAAAGAGAGAAAGAAGGGAAACATCTGGAAGGAAGGGAAGAAAAAGAAAAGGAAATGGAAAAGAAAGGAAGAATGAACGAAAGGAAAGAAAGGAGGAAGAAGAAAATAAGTAGAAGAAAAAGAAGAAAGAAGAAGGAAAATAAAAAATAGAGAGAGAGAGAGAAAAGAGAGAGAGAGAGAGAGAGAGAGAGAGAGAGAGAGAGAGAGAGAGAGAGAGAGAGAGAGAGAGAGAGAGAGAGAGAGAGAGAGAGAGAGAGAGAGAGAGAGAGAGAGAGAGAGAGAGAGAGAGAGAGAGAGAGAGAGAGAGAGAAGGAACACAGTCGAAAATGAAAATAAAGAGGAAAGGAAATCAAGAAAAGGAGAAAATATAAAAGAGAGAGAGAGAGAGAGAGAGAGAGAGAGAGAGAGAGAGAGAGAGAGAGAGAGAGAGAGAGAGAGAGAGAGAGAGAGATAGAGAGAGAGAAGGAACACAGTCGAAAATGAAAATAAAGAGGAAAGGAAATCAAGAAAAGGAGAAAATATAAAGAAGAGAGAGAGAGAGAGAGAGAGAGAGAGAGAGAGAGAGAGAGAGAGAGAGAGAGAGAGAGAGAGAGAGAGAGAGAGAGAGAGAGAGAGAGAGAGAGAGAGAGAGAGAGAGAGAGAGAGAGAGAGAGAGAGAGAGTCACAAAGCGTATTTTAATAAAGTGAGGAAAGTTGCCAGAGATGAAAAAAAAGAGAAAAGAAAAAAGAAAAAAAGATAGTTTCAGACACGGTTCAGCTACTTTTATTATGATTAAACCTTAGAAATTATTAGACAGGTGGACGAGAGGGAGAGAGAGAGAGAGTACGGACAGGTGTGTGTGTGTGTGTGTGTGAGAGAGAGAGAGAGAGAGAGAGAGAGAGAGAGAGAGAGAGAGAGAGAGAGAGAGAAATACATACACTAACACAATGAAATATAATAAAACAACAGACAAACAAATATAATACTAAAATGAATAATTAAATCTTCGTACTAAATCGAAAATTCATTATATAATTTAGGAAACACGAATATGATGAAGAATAATTATCGTACCTCATCAGTTCTAGATTTGTGAGAAATTGCGGGAATTCAACCAGTCAGTCAATCGGTCAGTCAGTCAGTCAGTCAGTCAGTCAGTAAGTCAGTCGTGTTTTTTTTTGTGTGTGTTAGGTTAGTTGGTCATTTATTTTGTTAGTAATTTTATGGACTTGTTTTGTCAGTCAGTCAGTCAGTCAGTCAGTCAGTCAGTTAGTCAGTCAGTTAGTCAGTCAGTAAGTCAGTCGTGTTTTTTTTTTGTGTGTGTGTTAGGTTAGTTGGTCATTTATTTTGTTGGTTATTTTATGGAGTTGTTTTGTCAGTCAGTCAGTCAGTCAGTCACTCACTCACTCACTCACTCACTCACTCACTCACTCACTCGCTCAGTCTTACTCAATCAGTCAGTCAAGTCCACCAGTAAGTCAGTCAGTCAGTCAATAATACGAGCAATCAACCAAGTAATCACACACAC
>NC_066538.1:5889925-6009925 GCF_024679095.1 Eriocheir sinensis
AAGATAGTGAAAATAATGAAGATAGTGAAAATAATGAAGATAGTGAAAATAATGAAGATAGGAGTGAAAATAATGAAGATAATGAAAATGATGAAGATAGGAGTAAAAATAATGAAGATAGTGAAAATGATGAAGATAGGAGTAAAAATAATGAAGATAGTAAAAATGATGAAGATAGGAGTGAAAATAGTGAAGATAGTGAAAATGATGAAGATAGGAGTGAAAATAATGAAGACAGGAGTGAAAATAATGAAGATAGGAGTGAAAATAATGAAGATAGGAGTGAAAATAATAAAGATAGTGAAAATAATAAAGATAGTGAAAATGATGAAGATAGGAGTGAAAATAATGAAGATAGTGAAAATAATAAAGATAGTGAAAATGATGAAGATAGGAGTGAAAATGATGAAGATAGTGAAAATAATGAAGATAAGAGTAAAAATAATGAAGATAGGAGTGAAGATAGGAGTGAAAAGATAGGAATATGGACTAAAGATAGGAATAAATACACGATGGTAGGAGGAGAAATGGGAGAGGTAAAGCAAAGAGGAGTAATGTTGGGACCAGTAAAGAGAGGAGGGAGATAGGAGTAAACATAAGAGAAATAAAGATGGGAAAAATAAAGATAGGAGAAATGGATAGAAAGAGATAGGAAGAGTAGGAATGGAAGTTAAGGTAATGGGATACGATTTTGTAGTTTTTCCTGTGTTATTTTGAGAGAGAGAGAGAGAGAGAGAGAGAGAGAGAGAGAGAGAGAGAGAGTAACATGCCGCTTCAATTAGGAAAACGAAGCCTCAAAATTAAGCTTCTTGATGCTCGTCCCAAGAGAGAGAATTAACGCTCTAAGAAGGAGTAAATACAGACTAAGGAAGGAAGGAAAGAAGGAAGGAATGCTGCTTCAGGAGTTTACCAGTGAAAGGAATAGAAGAGGAAGGAGGATGTTCAGACGAAAGAAGGAAGGAAGGAAGGAATGCTGGTTAAAGAGTTTACCAGTGAAAGGAATAGAAGAGGAAGGAGGATGTTCAGACGAAAGAAGGAAGGAAGGAAGGAACCTTAAAGGGTTACTACTCAGCTTACTTGAGGAAATAATAAAAGAGGAAGGAGGAAATACAGACGAAGGAAGGAAGGAAAGAAGAAGGAGGAAATGCCGAAGAAGGAAGGAAGGAAAGAAGAAGGAGGAAATGCCGAAGAAGGAAGGAAGGAAAGAGGAAGGAGGAAATACAGACGAAGGAAGGAAGGAAAGAGGAAGGAGGAAATACAGACGAAGGAAGGAAGGAAGGAAAGAAGAAGGAGGAAATACCGAAGAAGGAAGGAAGGAAAGAGGAAGAAGGAAATGCCGAGGAAGGAAGTTAAGTGTTTACCAGTGACAGGAAAGAACGAGTTAAGTATCATAAAAAAATACCAACAGTAATATCAACCACTACTACTGCCACTACTACTACCACTACTACTACTACTACTACTACTACCACTCCATATTTTCAGTATTGTCATTACCATCGCCAGTGATTGAAACAAATGAACGTTTTATCCGAGACTAAACGATTTAAATAACAATAAAACCTTCTCTAACGCCCTCATTTCCACCTACAAACGAGGTCGCGTGTGTGTGTGTGTGTGTGCGTGTATGTGTGTGTGTGTGTTAGTGTGTGTGTGTGTGTGTGTGTGTGTGTCCGAGACTTATAAATCATCCCATTACCCCAAAACGTTGAATTTACTCTCATTATGACCTCCAGTTCGGGCCAATAATGAGCCAAGTACCTAAGGACTGGAGTAACGTACAAACACATTACCCTCTCGCCTCTGTTTGCCTCGATTATTGGTGCTTGACGCGACGGCTGTCCATTTTGATTTTATTCTGAGTGCTAATGGTGGTGGTGGTGGTGGTGGTGGTAGTGATGGTGGTGGTGGTAGTTTTACTGATAATAGTTTCGAAAGTAGTGGTGGGAAAAATGGGTGATGGTAGTAGTAGTAGTAGTAGTAGTAGTAGTAGTAGTAGTAGTAGTAATGATAGTAGTAGTAGTTCTTGTTCTGGTGAGTGGTAATGATAGTGACAATTGGTGGTGATGAACGCTAAGTGGTGGTAGTGGTGGTTGGGGTGTAGATGGACATAATTAACAACATGCACCCAATCAATCCAATCACCAACCTAACATGTACCCAATTAAGCGGATCACTGACTTGCCGGCCGGGTTACAAAACAGCCCGTCAAATCATTGCCTAACAACTACTAAGAATTACCCTGAAACAGAAATTAAAGATAAATTGAACATGAAAGTTTTGAAATCGTGCTGTGTGTGTGTGTGTGTGTGTGTGTGTGTGTGTGTGTGTGTGTGTGTTTACTTTCTTGCCTATTTCTTTTTTTTCCTCCTTTTCTTCTCAAAATATCGGATAGACAAAAAAAAAGTGAAACAATCGAATGAAGCATCTCACTGTCTCACGAATTCTGAAGCAATGACAGAGAGAGAGAGAGAGAGAGAGAGAGAGAGAGAGACCGCCATTCCGACAACGACGCAGAGAAAAGCGTATCACAAAATATTAAAACTTACCAAATCTTACCAAACCTAACACCATATTCTAACGAGTGTAGCTTCGCCCCCCTCCTCTAACCCCCCCCCTTAATTTAACCCCTCCCCCCACCCCCACCCCCAAAACACCCTCTCCATATCAGCGGGAAATAGTTACAAAGACAGATAAATAGTATGAAAAGATATGTCAGAAAATTAGCGTCCAATTCTGCATATCAACGGGTGAATAACTAGATAAATAGGCTAGTAATTACAAAAGTGGCAGGTGGTGATGGTGGTGGTGGTACGATGGTGGTGATGGTGGTGGTGGTACGGTAGTGGTGGTTGGGGCCAATGATTGTGGTGGTGATGATGAGTTAATGGTGATGATGAATGGAGTTAGGTACTAATGGTGGTGAATGGGTGTGGTGGTGGTGGGGTGGTGGTGGTGATGATGGTAGTGGTGAAGGTGGTGGTGGGAGTTAAATGGTGGTGATGATGAAAGGTTGGTGGTGGTGATTGGTGGTGGTGGTGGTGGTGGTGGTGATGATGGTGGTGGTGGTGATGAAAGGTGGTGGTGGTGGTGGTGATGGTGATGATGGTGGTGGGTTGGTGGTGGTGGGGATGGTGGTGGTGATGAAAGGTGGTGGTGATGGTGGTGATGGTGATGCTGGTGGTGATGGTGGTTGTGGTGATGGTGGTGGTGATGGTGATGGTGGTGATGGTGGTGGTGGTGATGGTGGTGGTGGTGATGATGGTGGTGGTGGTGATGGTGGTGGTGATGAGGTGGTGGTGGTGGTGGTGAAGGTGGTGATGGTGGTGGTGATGATGATGGTGGTGATGGTGGTGGTTATGATGGTGGTGGTGGTGGTGATGGTGATGATGGTGGTGGTGGTGATGGTGATGATGGTGGTGGTGGTGATGGTGGTGATGGTGGTGGTGATGATGGTGGTGGTGATGATGGTGATGGTGGTGAGTGGTGATGGTGGTGATGGTGGTGGTGGTGGTGGTGGTGATGTTGGTGTTGGTGGTGGTGGTGGTGACGGTGGTGATGGTGGTGGTGGTGATGGTGGTGATGGTGATGGTGGTGATGGTGATGGTGGTGATGGTGGTGATGGTGGTGGTGACGGTGGTGATGGTGGTGGTGGTGGTGGTGGTGGTGGTGATGGTGGTGGTGGTGGTGGTGGTGATGGTGGTGGTGGTGGTGGTGGTGGTGATGGTGGTGGTGGTGGTGGTGGTGATGGTGATGGTGGTGGTGGTGGTGGTGGTGATGGTGGTGATGGTGGTGGTGGTGGTGGTGGTGATGGTGGTGATGGTGGTGGTGGTGGTGGTGGTGATGGTGGTGATGGTGGTGGTGGTGGTGATGGTGATGGTGGTGATGGTGATGGTGATGGTGATGGTGGTGGTGATGGTGGTGATGGTGGTGATGGTGGTGATGGTGGTGATGGTGGTGACGGTGGTGATGGTGGTGATGCTGATGGTGATGGTGGTGATGGTGATGGTGGTGATGGTGGTGATAGTGGTGGTGATGATGGTGATGGTGGTGATGGTGGTGATGGTGGTGGTGGTGGTGGTGGTGGTGACGGTGGTGATGGTGGTGGTGGTGGTGGTGGTGACGGTGGTGGTGGTGATGGTGATGGTGGTGATAGTGGTGGTGATGATGGTGATGGTGGTGATGAGTGGTGATGGTGGTGATGGTGGTGGTGATGGTGGTGATGGTGATGGTGGTGGTGACGGTGGTGATGGTGGTGGTGATGGTGGTGGTGATGGCCGGCCCCCAGACCCCCAAAATCTAACCATCCCCACACTCATCATTGGCCAATCAACACGTTACCATTACAATATTATCATTCAGACACAACAAGCCGCCATTTCTTACCCTGGAGGAAAGAGGCGCCCCTGGGGTACCCCAGGGGCGACAGGACGACCCGCGCGGCAAACGATCCTCCCCCGAGCACCTTTAAATTGACACTGAGAGGTCACGTGATCACCGGGGCACTGATGACGCAAGGGCGTTCACAATTGGACAAATATTTTCGATTTTTTTTATTATCTAAACTGTATCTGCTTACCTTACTCGTTATTATATTGGGTATCCACTTGATTTGACGTTGTAATGCATATATATATATATACTAACCTGATATGAATTAGATGAAGTTAGATTAGTATACGGGAGTTGAGATAATGACCATTCACTATATCTTTTTTTTTTTTTTTTTACACATCAACCGTTATTTCAGGATGTAGCTACCCCTTAATTAGTGTGGTGTTATAATCTGTCTATACTAATTTAATGGGAATGATGAATTAAATTATGTCTCCCTTTGATGTAGCCTAATTTTATAATCACCTTGACCTAATGGGAATTAATGAATTAAATCAAACTAGCACACGACAATTAAGCAACAGATACCGTACAGTCTTTTGGTATAGAACTTATGTATTTTCCTTAATATGTCCTCCCTTTCTTTCCTCATTTTCTTCTTTTTTCCTTCCATTACCTCCTTTCCGTTTCCTTTTCCTACCCTCTTTTTCTCTCCCTTCCTCTTTATCTTATGTTCTCTCCATTCCCTTCCTTCGATCTCTTCCTCTTCTTCGTTAGCCTCTCTCTGTCTGTGTCCCAATATGGCTGATCTTACTATTATAATTTAGCGCATTTCTATAGGCTATTACCAGTTCTAAGTAATGGCCAAAACTTTATGATTGTTACAGGTTAATGAAGGTCGTGATGGGAGTTAAATGGCAGTGGTTGTTAGGGGGGGATTATCAAAAGCCATTCCATATATCTCATTGAGTGGGATAAGAGAGGAAAAGTTATTAGAACAGGAGGATCATACAAAATTAGGCGTCTGAAGGGCTGGAGGTGAAGTAAGCTAGAATAAGTATGATAATTAGGAAAGAACATAAAATAAACAACTCCGTACATCTAAATTGAGTGAAAAGGAAAGAAAAAGTAGAGTGATAAGTACAGAAACACACAAAATTAGGCGTCTGAAGGGCTGAAGGGGAAGCTAAACAAGTATGACATTAGGAAAGGACATAAAATAAACAACTCCGTACATCTAAATTGAGTGAAAAGGAAAGAAAAAGTAGAGTGATAAGTACAGAAACACACAAAATTAGGCGTCTGAAGGGCTGGAGGTGAAGTAGGCTAAAACAGGTATGACATTAGGAAAGAACATAAAATAAACAAATCCATATACTTGAACTGAGTGAAAAATAAAGGAAAAGTAGAGTTATAAGAACAGGACCATACAAAATTAGATATCTGGAGGGCTGAAGGTGAAGTAAGGTAAAACAGGTATGACATTAGGAAAGAACATAAAATAAACAACTCACATATACTTGAAATGAGTGAAAAATAAAGGAAAAGTAGAGTCATAAGTACAGGATCATGCTGAATTAGACATCTTAAGGTGAAGTAAGCTAAAACAGGTATGACATTAGGAAAGAACATAAAATAAACAACTCACATATACTTGAAATGAGTGAAAAGGAAAGGAAAAGTAGAGTCATAAGAACAGGACCAATTAGATGTCTGAAGGGCTGAAGGTGAAGTAAGCTAAAACAGGTATGACATTAGGAAAGAACATAAAATAAACTACTCACATATACTTGAAATGAGTGAAAAGGAAAGGAAAAGTAGAGTCATAAGTACAGGATCATGCTGAATTAGACATCTTAAGGTGAAGTAAGCTAAAACAGGTATGACATTAGGAAAGAACATAAAATAAACTACTCCATATACTTGAAATGAGTGAAAAGGAAAGGAAAAGTAGAGTTATAAGTACAGGATCATGCTGAATTAGACATCTTAAGGTGAAGTAAGCTAAAACAGGTATGACATTAGGAAAGAACATAAAATAAACAACTCACATATATCTAAATTACATGAAAAGGAAAGGAAAAATAGGGTAGCAAGAGGAGCCAAAAACATGTATGAAATTAGGCAATGTAAAATAAAAAATATCCTTAGATCTAACCTGAATGAATGAAGGAGAAAGGAAAGTAGAGTTATAAGAAAGAAACAAAAAACACGTATGATATTTGAGAAGAATGTAGAAAATAAAAATATCCATAGACCTGACCTGAATGAATGAAGGAGGAAAGTAAAAGTAGAGTTATAAGAAAGAAACAAAAAACACATATGATATTTGAGAAGAATGTAGAAAATAAAAATATCCAAAGATCTGAATGAATGAAGGAGGAAAGGAGAAGTAGAGTTATAAGAAAGAATTAAGAAAACGTATGATATTTGAGAAGAATGTAGAAAATAAAAATATCCAAAGACCTGAATGAATGAAGGAGAAAGGAAAGTAGAGTTATAAGAAAGAATTAAGAAAACGTATGATATTTGAGAAGAATGTAAAAAATAAAAATATCCGTAGACCTGAATGAATGAAGGAGAAAAGGAAAAGTAGAGTTATGAGAAAACCAAAAAAAAAAGTATATTTGAAAAGAATGTAGAAAATAAAAATATCCATAGACCCGAATGAATAAATAAGGAAAGGAAGAGAAATTAGAGGAAGAACAAAAGTATATCAGAGAAGAATGTAAAAAATGAAAATGTCCATAGACGTGAATGAATGAAGGAGAAAGGAAAAGTAGAGTTATAAGAAAGAAACAAAAAAAACGTATGATATTTGAAAGGAATGAAGAAAATAAAGATATCCATAGACCTGAATGGATGAATAAGGAAAGGAAGGGAAGTTAGAGGAAGAACAAAAGTATATAGAGAAGAATGTAAAAAAAAATATCCATGAACCCTGAATGAGGAAAGAAAGTGTTACAAGAAAAATCACATGAAAGGAAACTCAATATTTCTCAAGATCAGGGGCCATATTTTAAAACATTTCGTCGCCCAAGTTCACATATTTGACAAGGCTTTCATACGAGTTAAGGGCATTTCCAGTAGTAGTTTTATGACCCTGGTGGTAGTTTGACCCTTCCTCAGTAACATGACCCTAAAGAAACACTCATTAGAACCCAGCTGACCCCTTCTTTGACCTTTAGAAATGACCTGAATGAATGAATGAGGAGAGAAGAGTAATGAGAAAAATCACACGAAAAAAACTCCATATTTCTCAAGATTAGAGGCCATATTTTAAAACATTTCGTCACCCAAGTTCACATATTTGACAAGGCTTTCATATGAGTTAAGGGCATTTCCAGTAGTAGCTTTATGACCCTGGTGGTAGTCTGACCCTTCCTCAGTAGCATGAACCTGAAGAAACACTCATTAGAACTCAACTGACCCCTTCTCTGACCTTTAGAAATAGTTGATATGAAATGAAAGTGTCTCAAAAAGGGGCTCTTCAGTCAAACCACAAATTCTGCTAGCGTGGTTCTCATTTGTTTCTTGTTATTGCTGATGATGATGATGGTGAGTAATACCGTTGTCCTTCAGTGAAATCTACCGTAGCTTTGGAAGATCGTGGGCATGTCGGAAAACCACGGAAATACGAGAACCACGCCAGCGGAAACCGTGGTCCCTCTAAGCGAGAAAAAGGAGAAAAAAATCACCCCTCATGCAAACCATTTCATAGTATATATATATCAAAGCATTTATGATCAGTATATGTATTATCTATTTTTGGGGGTTAAAATCATGGCACAAATTTGGCCTGTCACTGCTACACGGTAAAGCCAGAAATTTGGCCCATCGCTGCTACCAGGTTAACAGCGCCCTCGATGATTTCCACCCCTCGCCAAGGAACCAAATAATCGCACACACTGTATATCACTCATTTATTTTTATTTAAAGGCTCACTGTTGTAGTCTACATAAAAACAGGCTCTAGACTCTTAACTAGGCAATATTCACAAAGCTGCAGCAGTGATGGCAGGGGTGTGGGGGGTGGCACGGCGCCCCCCACACACCCCCAGACTTCACCCATTCCCTCCCTCCCTCCCTCGCCACCCCACCCTCCACGGCGCCTCTGGGCAGTCCAGTTACATCAATATGACATAGAAACTCAGTAATAAATCTACTTAGTCACGCTACAGCCACACCTGGTAACACCTGTGGGCATTACCTCACCTGTGCTTCTCGTCATCCAGGAACCAGCAGTCTTAATTGGGTTTACGTCAGGTGACCTCCCCATCATCATCATCATCATTAGTGGTCGTTACTAGTGGTCTGGTGTACAAAGGTCCTTCCCAATGTCTCTCCCACTCTCTTTGATCCCTTGTGTTACTTGCTATTCATGTTTCAGTAAAGGATCTAATATAGTCTCTGTGAAGTGCAATCCAACTCTTCTTTTCCAACTTTTCCAACTTCTTTTTTTCTGACGACACCATTTCAGTATTCTTACATTGCTTGCTAATTCATAAACCCATACACATGTCAACCATTCCCACAAGCTTGGTTTCGATAACTACCACCAATGTCACCTGTAAGTCAATTCCACCGTCTTGGTTTCGTTATCACCCACCTACATCAACCGTCACCATCAACGACTTGCACGGGCTTGGTTTCAGTAACTATCACTAACGTTCATCCCAGAATTTCAGGTCCCAATTAACAGTGTAGCAAACAGCACCACTGGGTCATCCGGATATAGGTATTTGTGAACAGGTCTTGCGCTTTCTCTTAGTACAGTCATGGTAACGTAACATAACATTTTTTCCTTCTTTTTGTAGCATCTTTTGTTTTGACATACTGTTCAGCAGGTTCACATTTTTCTTTCAATCCTCCTTTTCTTGTTATCTAATGCACTTTCCACTATGACAATCCTTCTTTCTACTATGTTTTTTTATTCCTAACATAACATTTATTTCCTTCTTCTTGTGGCCTTTTTTTGTTTTGACTTATTCAGTAGATTCGTATTTTTCTTTCAATTCTCTTTTCCTCGTTATCTAATGCACTTTCCACTATGACAATCCTTCTTTCTACTATGTTTTTTTTCTCCAAACATAACATTTATTTCCTTCTTCTTGTGGCCTTTTTTGTTTTGACTTATTCAGTAGGTTCATATTTTTCTTTCAATCCTCCTTTTCTTGTTATCTAATGCACTTTCCACTATTACAATCCCTTCTACTTGCGTTCTTTTTTCCTGGTCTTCCCACACACCTCAAGGCAAGGGACCAACAACCTAACAGTGCTGAGGCTTTCTCCTTTCTTGATTCCTGTACATATTTATTCCGACTGTCATGTTCTTTCACCACTTGCGTTCTTTTCAGGGTGTTGATGTTCCCTATGTCAAGAGTCAACCCCAAACCACAGTGCTAACCTTTTCTTTCTTCCTTGCTTTCCACATATACTTTAGAATATTTCACACTCTTTCATCGCTTGCAATCTTTACGAATCGAGGCACAGTGCTGATGAGTGACCAGTGCCCAGCCTTACACAAGCAGTTCCACCTTCCAACACAGCAAGAGACAAAGCAGCTTATGCGTTTACAGGAACTCCCGCATCGGTATGAATGAAGGGCGTAAAAATCTGCCGTATAATAGTTTCCGAGGCATGATGATGTGCATGAGTTAGTCTGAGCTGAGGTGATACAAGACGTTCTTCTCCGCCTTTCCTGTCAATCCTCCGAGGAACTCTTTTTAATTACTGCCTACGAGATGGAAGATAAGCTAGCACACGATTAGTTTAAAAACAGTCAGGTTCTTTAAATATAAAAAAGTGACGTGAAATTAAGGCATGCAAGTATAAAAGTAAAATGGATTCCTAAGGTACAGGAACAATACGTGTCATAGAGCCGAACACCTGAGTTGAGGAAGACGAAAAAAAAAGTATAAAAAAACGTGTTCGAGGCTCCAGCTCCGCCCTTGAAGTCTAAACGAGTGTCTTTAGCATCACTTCACTGGAGACGAGAACGGTTGAGAACAGTGAAAATAAGAAGGAAAACAAGACTGTCATTATAAAACTGTAAGTGCCGCCGCCGCCGCCGCCACTCCCCGCCCTCAGCCAGTGACAGGCTTCCCGTTGCAGGGCCGTTTTTTGATCATGATGTCCTTGATGTTGATGTTGACCTTGGGCTTCTCCCCGGAGTTGAGTGGCACGTTATTGAAGCAGAAGCGTTTGAAGGCCTCCACGTCGCGCTCCGTCTCGTCCAGCTCCCCCTCAGCCACATCCTTGGGAGTGAACACGCTGTCGATGGTGGTCAGGTCCTCCAGGTTACCCTTCTTGTTCTTCTTGGCCTTCTTCTTCTTCCCGGAGGAGGAGGACGAGGAGGAGGTTCTCTTGTCGTCCTCCTGAGGGCCACCGCAGTGCTCCGGCAGCCTCTCCGTGGCCACCAGCGCCCCATTGTGTGTGGTGTAGCTCATCTTAGCGAGAGTGTTGGCGTTGGCCGCGAGGTACTGGGCGTAGCGAGCCTCGTGTGCGATGTCCTGAGGCACGTAGGCTGTCTTCCCGGGCACTCCTGCACCACCGCCAGCTCCTCCACTCCCCTTATGCCCACCGCCACCCCCTGCTGGAGCCCCCTGTCCCTCCCTCACACTGGGGAAGCTGGGCAAAGGCTGTTTCTGTTGGGTGTGCGTCCTGGAGTTGTGTGGCTGTTGCTGCCTTTGTTGCTGGCCTTGTCTTTGTTGTTGTTGTTGTTGCTGATGTTGTTGGTTAGTAAGCTTTGTCTGGTGTTGGTGTTGAGTTGGGTGTGTTTGTTGTTGTTGTTGTTGGTGTTGGTGGAGGTGATTGTTGGTTGTGTGGTGGTGCTGGTGGTGGTGGTCCTGGTTAGGTTTGTGTGATGTGTTCTGCTGTTGTTTTTGCTGTTGCTGTTGTTGCTGTTGTTGTTGCTGGTGTTGGCTGTTCTGCTTCTGCTGCGACTGTTGCTTTTGTTGCTTCTGCTGCTGCTGCTGCTGCTGCTGTTGACTCTGCTTGGTCTGAGGGTGCTGCTGCTGAGTTACCTTCTGCTGTTTCTGCTGCAAGGACTGCTGCTGCTTGGCTTGGTTCTGCTGTTTTTGTTGACTTGGCTGCACTGCTGCCTTCTGGGAGTGTTGCTGCTGCTGCTGCTGCTGCTGCTGATGTGTCTGCTGCTGCTTGGCTTTCCCTCCTATGCTGGCGGTGGCCGTGCCCTTGGCCGGCTGGTTGGTGATGTTCTGCAGGCTGGTGTCTTTGCTGCCCTGTTTGCTGTTTTTACTGTTCTGCCGCACCAGGTCCTGATGCTTCTGTTTCTGCGAGGTGTCTTGTGTCTTCTGCTGCTGCTTGGTTTTGCTGGTTGCCTGCTGCTTGCCGGGGCCGCTCACCGCCGCCGTCTGCTTGAGGTTCTCCTTCTGCTTGGTGTTCTTCTTGGCTTGGGTCTTGCTGGCTTGCGTTTGATTGTGTGGTGCTGCGTCATGGTGCTGCTGCTGCTGCTGCTGCTGCTGCTGTTGCTGCTGAGGCCACTTGCCAGTGGCCAGGTTGTACATCTGGTCCATGAGGTCATCCTCCTCCCGCTGCCGCTGCTCCTCCCGCTCCCGCTCCTCCTGCAGCTCCTTCTTCTTCTTCTTGAACTTCTTCTTCTGGGTCATGTTGAGGGTGCTGGGGTCTATCAGGCCCTTCACCGCCATCATCACTTTCTCCTCTGAAGACAGCTCCCTCTTGGCGGCGGCGGCGGCGGCCGTGGCGGTGGTGGCTGTGGCGGCGGCCGAGTTGGTGCCCAGGAAGCTGTTGTTGGTGTCCACCACGATGACGTTGTCCTTGTCGGGGTACCCGCCGCTGCCGCCGCCACCACCACCATCCAGGGTGGTGTTCCAGCTGAGGCCGGGGGCGTGGGGGCGGCCGTAGGTCTTGGGGAGGGGCGGCTCCTGGGGGGTGGGGAAGCCGTGCATGATGGGGCTGGGGTACATGTTGGGGTTGGGCAGGAAGGGCTGGGAGAAGGCGCCGCCCATGTTGTTGGAGATGGTCACCATGCCGGGCTGGCCCTCCACCCTGTTGATGGTGACGCCCGGCGGCAGGTTGAAGGACTGGGCCATGTCATCGCCGTCATACACCACCGCAGACACGCGCCCGTTCTGCCCGCCACTGCTCCCAGCCTTGCTGCCCCCACCGCTAGCCTTGGTGGTGGTGGCGGGGGTGCTGGCAGTGTTCGCCGTGCCCACGCCCGCCGCCAACGCCTTGCCCTTTTTCTTGTTCTTCTTGGAATTGCCCTGAGCCTGGCTGTTCTGCTGCTGCTGTTGTTGCTGTTGCTGCTGCTGCTTCAATAGTTCCTCCTGCTGCCGCTGCAGGGCTAACTGCTGCTGGAAGATCTGCTCCTGCTGCTGCCTCAAGAACTCCTGCTGTTTCTGTAGCTCAAGCTGCTGGAGTTGGCCCTTCTGCTGTTCCTCCATCTGCTCCTGCTGCTTCTTGAGCCTCTGTCTTTCCTTCTTTTGCTTCTTCTTAAACTTCTTCACCTCCTCAGGGTCCAGGCCCTCAGGGATGGGCGGCTCACAGGGCTCAGGCTGGGGCGGGTGCTGCACGACTGGCCCTCCACCACCACCTCCTGCCCCACCGCCACAAATACCACCCCCACCACCACCACCACCACCACCACCACCTCCACTGACAGAGCCTCCTGTTCCACCGCCACCTTTCTTGCCTCCTTGACCTCCACGGCCGCCATTGCCCGACACAGCTGAAAGAACACAGACATCAGTATACAGTTTCCCTTGCAAAAATTGAGTGTGATAATTATCTATCATCAAAAGTGATAGCTAAACATTCTCAATCATCATCGGCCTTAATTAATTTTCCTGAGTTTTCTATCATGATATAAACACTAATTACAACAGCAAGCATGAACTGATAAATACCCTAAAAGAAAACAAGGCGGCTTTCTTTTCTCCTTTCAGCTGCATCATGTACTTAAAAATTGGAGGATAAATAAACAAGTGGTGTGCATGCATGAATAGAAGTACCTGACAGCAGACAAGGAGGATATTTTCTCTTCTTCAAGCTTCTTCCTCTACCGTGAAATTAAATAACAACTTGTGTGCATGAAAAAAGAAGTGTACCCTAAAAGAAGATGGTTTTTCTTATTCCTTTATGCCATTCCCTGTACTGCAAAAAAATAAATAAATAAATGTATCATAAAAGAAGACAAGGAGGCTCTTTTTCTTTTTCCTTTAAGCTGTTTCTTCTTTTACTCCTCACTTCACTGTAGATAAATAAATAAATAAATGAAATAAATATATGCATCATAAAAGAAGACAAGGAGGCTCTTTTTCTTTTTCCTTTAAGCTGTTTGTTCTTCTTTGACTCCTCACTTCACTGTAGATAAATAAATAAATAAATGAAATAAATATATACATCATAAAAGAAGACAAGGAGGCTCTTTTTCTTTTTCCTTTAAGCTGTTTTTTTTCTTCTTTTACTTATCACTTAACTGTAGATAAATAAGTAAATAAGTCAATAAGTAAAGGAAGCCCCACTCACCCTGCCCGTTGACCAGCTTGAAGAGCACCTTGTCCTTCTCCGGCTGGTCTCCCTTCAGCGTGATGGTGACGGTGGGCTCGGCGTTGTTGGGGTCCATCACGCGGCGGATCGTCACCATCTGCGAGCCCTTGTCCTTCTCCTTGGCTGCCGTGTCCATGCCCTTCAGGATGTTGCTCAGGCTGCTCACGCCCCCAGCCGCCGCCCCAGGCTTGCTCGGCGGCTCCTGGGGGCTGGGCGTGCTGGCGGTGGCTGCGCTGAGCTGCGGCGAGATGCTCGGCGGGTGTCTGCCTTGGGGTGGCTGGTGTGGCGGCTGGCGGCTGGGTTGTGACTGTCTGTAAGGGTGTAGGATGGTGCGGGAACCAGTGTGTGCTGCCGGGCTGGGCTCTGGCGGCGGCTGGCTCAGGGAGGGGATGAGCTTGGCGGGCGGCGGCTTGCACCTGTCCATGAGGGAGGGAGAGGGGTCCCGGGGCCTCTGGGAGCAATTCTGCAAACAATAATTACGAATCATTGACCCGTTACCAGCGATAGGCCAAATTTGTGGCTTTACCATGTACCAGCGACAGACCAAATTTTTGCCATAATATAAACCCCCCAAAATAGATGATGCATAAACTGATCACAAATGCATTAATAAATATTATGAAACACTTTGCATGAGTGATGATTTTTTTCTCATTTTTCTCGCTTAGAGGGACCATTAAGAAACATGATCCCCGCAGCTACCGGGTTAATATCAATATACGGTAGACCCTCCATTTAGATGTTGATGGTCTTGCCTTTTTCCTACAAACCTCCATCTTCAGTAATTTAAATGTTATGAATGATTGGCAAGTGGTCATGATGGTGGTGAAAGGTGGTGATATGATGGTGGTGGTGGTGGTGTTGGTGGAGGAAATACAGACAAAGGAAAAAATATTACCTGTGGTGGAGGCGGTGGTCGGGTTGCCTGCTGCCCCGGCCTCACCACCGTTATCGTCACGTCCGGAGCGCGCCGCCTCAGCTCCGCCAGCGGCCCGTCCTCCTCCACATCGTCCTGGGCGTCATCACAGCTGTTCCGCCTGTTGTACTCGTCCTCATCCTCATCCTCGTCCTCTTCTTCTTCCTCTTCCTCCTCCTCCTCCTCCTCCTCTTCCTCCTCTCTTCTAATAGCCATCTGAAGAAGGGATATTAACTTACTACAATTTTACATTTTTTTCCCTCACTGCATAATTACTTTCAAAATAATGTTGGAATGGGAAGGATAACTGTGTGGGGGCTTCCTCAGAGGGACTATCAGGGGCACCGCTGCCAGATTATCGGACTCAGAGCATAGTATTTACCGGAAAAAGGAAAGTTGGAAAGTTTCGTTGAGTCGGCAACTTGTGGTCATATGCCGGAGAGAGACAGGAGGGGAAGGAATTAAAGGAGAAGGAAACATATCCCAGGAGACGGGACACAACCCCTGATTAATACCTGGTACCCATTCACTGCTGGGTGGAAGTATTTACCGGTTTCTGACACATAACTATTGCCAAAAAATATTAGGATGTAACTCTTTTAACAATAACTATAAATGAGTTTTGTTATTGGAGCACAGAAGACAGTTTTAGGGTAGGAAGTCGGAAAATATAAGCGACTGACTACGACAATCTGGCAACGTTGGTCGGGGGTGGAGGTGGCAGGTGAGTGAAGCAACGCACCCCCTGGCACATGTTCCCCATTACCTAGAACTATAAACAAAGAAGAAAAAAATTATATTCCCTTTAAAATCAGGTGGAGGTGGCAGGTGAGTGAAGCAATGCACCCCCTGGCACATGTTCCCCATTACCTAGAACTATAAACAAAGAAGAAAAAAATTATATTCCCTTTAAAATCAGGTGGAGGTGGCAGGTGAGTGAAGCAATGCACCCCCTGGCACATGTTCCCCATTACCTAGAACTATAAACAAAGAAGAAAAAAATTATATTCCCTTTAAAATCAGGTGGAGGTGGCAGGTGAGTGAAGCAATGCACCCCCTGGCACATGTTCCCCATTACTTAGAACTATAAACAAAGAAGAAAAAGAATCATATACCCTTTAAAATCAGGTGGAGGTGGCAGGTGAGTGAAGCAATGCACCCCCTGGCACATGTTCCCCATTACTTAGAACTATAAACAAAGAAGAAAAAGAATCATATACCCTTTAAAATCAGGTGGAGGTGGCAGGTGAGTGAAGCAATGCACCCCCTGGCACATGTTCCCCATTACTTAGAACTATAAACAAAGAAGAAAAAGAATCATATACCCTTTAAAATCAGGTGGAGGTGGCAGGTGAGTGAAGCAATGCACCCCCTGGCACATGTTCCCCATTACTTAGAACTATAAACAAAGAAGAAAAAGAATCATATACCCTTAAAAATCAGGTGGAGGTGGCAGGTGAGTGAAGCAATGCACCCCCTGGCACGTGTTCCCCATTACTTAGAACTATAAACAAAGAAGAAAAAGAATCATACACCCTTTAAAATCAGGTGATACGAAGCAATACCTTTTTCTGTTTCTGCCGAGCCTTCTTAGCGGCCTTTTTAGCATGCTTCGCCTCATCCAGCTGGTTCCCCTCGATGAAGTCCATGATCTTGTCGATGTTCTGGCCGCCCAGGGGAGGCTCACGGCCCCGCCCACTACACGGGGGGTTGCTGGCGGGCCCCTGGGGTGCCGAAGCGTTGGTGTTGATGGAGCTCCCTGAGGACGAGATGGCGGAGCAGCTGCGCGCCTTCTTCTTGCGTGAGAGTATCTGCAGCAGCCTGTCCCGCCTGTCACTGTATTTCTGCCGCCCACCACCCTGAGGGACACCAGGGAATAGCCACATCAAGTTTATTTTACCATTTTTTCACGTTTTTTTTTTACGGTAAAGAAAAATAGTGACATCAAGGGCCAGTCCCACAGTTTACATTACCATTTTTTCAAGTTCTTTTTACAGTAAAGAAAACAACTCAAGGCAAAAAGGGAAGAGAATTTGGTGCAAGACCCTTCTTCAGGAGCTGCCTTGTGTAGTCTCCTTATATCCTATGTTTACTTACTCTTACAAGCTATTTAATTAACATGAAAACAGGTACAAATGAACAACAAGAACACTCACAGCCTGTCTAGCCCCATTAAGGAAAATAAGGACATTAAGCGACAAGAAGAACGAAAGAAGAACAAGAAGAATACCCCCCCCTCACCTGCTTGTGGTGGAGCATGTGGCAGTAGCAGCAGTCGCAGTGTGGGTCCTGGTGCGTGGAGGAGACAGTGGTGGAGGAGTCACTCTCGTCCCCGCTGCTCCACTCCTCTCCACCGCTTGAGTCACTCTCACAACCACCTGAGGGAAGAAAGACATCCGTCATCAATCCGTCAGCCTCCTCCGTACATGAAGTTTCCCATTCAGTAACTACGGCATGGTTTTCTTACATTTAACCCGGTAGCTGCGGGGATAATGTTTTTAATCCCCAGAACACAAACAAAGGACACAAAGGAAGAACAAACAACAGCAGACCTGCTGGTCCTTACGAGGCTGTTTGTGACAAGCTACACTAACTATCTAATCAAAGGTGGAAGATGAAGGACAGCAAAGGCGAAGGCTCCTCCCCACCCCCCCATCCATCCAGCCAAAGCTGGCAGGAAAGGAAAAAGAACCATGCAGCATGGAAAAACTGCATGGAAATTATGTAGGAAAGAGGAAAGAACTACCATTACTGCTACCACTAACCGGGCGATAAAAGTGGACAAGGACACCAGTATTCGAAAGAACTTAACGTTATTACGACAATGAGTAATATCTTAGTTGCTGGTTGGATTTAAAATACTTGTCTAATCTATTCTTGAATGCCATAACTGTTGTACTATCAATGACATCACAGGGTAGAGAGTTCCAAACATTAACAACTCGACTGAAGAAGAAGTGTTTAGCTTCGTGCGACGAGAATCTTTTACCACTTATCTTCAAATTGTGATTTCTTCTTGTTTTATTTGATAGATCAATTGTAAAGTAATCTTCCGCATTAATATCAATGAATCCTTTAAACATTTTAAACACTTCTATTAGATCACCTCGCAAACTCCCGCAAACCATTTTATAATATATACTTAAACACATTTGTGATCAGTTTGTGCATCATCAATTTTGGGGGGTTTATATCAGGGTAAAAATCTGGCCCGTCGCTGGTACGTACATGGTAAAGCCACAAATTTGGCCCATCGCTGCTACCAGGTTAAATCTCTTTGCAAGGGTTACTATAGAAAGGATGCACTGATCATATTTGCACTATTGAAATAGGGATAGAGGGTACTGATACTATAAATACTACTACTACTACTACTACTACTATAAATGGATATATATAGAGAGCGTAGAGTATAAATATAGAGTCAAGATATATAAGTATAGAGCATAGAGTATAAATATTAAAACACCAGAGAAAATGACACTTACTTTCCCTGCTGACGGCTCTTTCCCCGCGCTCCCCCAAGCCATTCAAACATTTACCTGGAAACAACGGCATGATAAGACTGAGGGACTTATTAATGTCTTCAATTTGCTGGTGTGAGGATTGAGGAATAAGACTTCATCATACTATATTTGTCAACTTACTTAACTTAGCAGCTATATATTAGGTCTCTCTCTCTCTCTCTCTCTCTCTCTCTCTCTCTCTCTCTCTCTCTCTCTCTCTCTCTCTCTCTCTCTCTTCTTTTCATATTATTTACTTCCTTATCATTTTTTTCTTCTTTAACTCATTTATATTTATTTTTATTTAGTTTTTAATTGTTTTTGCTACCCCCCTCTCTCTCTCTCTCACCCTTGTGGCCAGGTCCCGTGGTGTGCGGGTGGTGTGCCCTGGTGTGGGTGATGACGCTGGTGGTGTTGGTGCCACTGCCAGAGGAACAACACCTACCACCACCACCACCACATCCACCCACACCCTCTCCCACCACAGGCCCTCCGCCCTCACAGCCTGGCGGGGCACTGTGGGGCGGGTCCTTTGCTCCGCCGGCCTGGCATGGGGCCGGGGCAGGGGTGGCAGAGGAGCTGGGCAGGACGGTGGTGTGGGCGCGGGCGGTGGCGTGGGTGTCGGGCACGTAGGGCAGGGCGGGGTCCACCATGGTGCGAGTGTAGAGAGGGCGGTTGGTGCTGATCCGCAGGGTTTCAACACCGCTCACGAGGCTTGATGGGTCACCCCTAAAACACATCAACAGAAAATGGGAATAAGCAAAGACTTCTACCTCTACGTTAAAAAAACAATATGCAAAGTTCATCGTCATCATTTCGTTTCCTGAGTGGTTGGACGCTTTATGGCTCTCCTCCATTCTACTCTGCCTTCTGCCTGATGCTCATCCAATCCCATCAATGCCAAGTCTTCCTGTATCAGGGTTGGTGATTTATTTTTTTTTTTTTAAATCAAAAAAATTGAATTTTTTATTTAAATCAGATTTTTTTTTCTTTTTTCTTTTTAATCAGCATAAAAAAATATTTGGAAAGCTATATATATATATTCTATACATTAGTTTAAAACACATTTTGGAGTGTTTTTACAGCATGTTGCATCCTCTCTCACTTGGTTACAATGTGTTTGAACCTGTCAAGCAGCCCAGTAGCCACTGACCAGGATTGTACCATCTCTCTCAGGCTCTGTTCTGTTCCTCTTACATCATGTTAGGACATAGCCGGACTTGTGCCATTGTGTAGTAGTTTGACTGTTTAGGTGTTACAGGCCACCCACTCATTCCTGAGCTAACTACAAGAGCGTAGAGATGTCACTGACCACAAGCATTAATGTATCTGGTAGGAAGAGTGATCCAGTGTGGGAACATTTTAACAGAATTCCTTCAAAGTCTGGGAAAGCAAGGAGAGCTATATGCAAACAGTGTAAACTGGAGTTACAAGGAATAGTAGCAAGACTGAAAAGAACCAAATTTATTGTCATAAGAATTAAAAACCTTATTTTTAAAGATTTTGAATTTCGATTTCAAAGAATTTTTATGAACTACTTTCAAAGAAGTGTATCATTATTTTTCAAAGACTGCTTTTACAGTATAAATTCAATGTGCTTTTGTTTTAAATACAGACCATAATAATTTTCTTTTTTAAATTCATTACTTCAAGAAATCAGTACAGTTCATTATAAGTAAACCTCTTTGATTTCCTTTTTTTAATAGCATGTGGATTTTTTTGTTATACTGTATTGTAAAAGGAAGTGCTTCAATATTCTACTCCTCAGAAATAAGTACAGTTCATTACAAGTAAAACCCTTTGATTTCATTTTTTAATGGAATGTGGAAATTTTTGTTGTATTGTAAAAGGAAGCTTTAACTGTTCTATTCCTCAGGAATATATGAAGCAGGTGTAAGTATGTGTTTGTTTTTATATGTTTCCTTTACATTCCATGTTGGTTTGGGCAGAAGTAAATATTGATTTAAATCAATGATTTAAAAAAAAATCATTTGATTTAAATCTTGATTTAAATCATTGATTTAAATCGGCCAGCCCTGTCCTATGTACACCTTCTCCACATTTTCCTAGATCTACCAACTGGTCTCCTTCCTTCTACCTCTAATCTCTCCAAAACTCCCAACACTGTATCCTCCCCTGCTCTCTTTCTCCTCCATTCTACTGTCTTCTGCCAGATGTTCATCCAATCCCATCAATACCAAGTCTTCCTGTATACACCTCCACATTTTCCAAGATCTACCAACTGGTCTCACTTCTACCTCTAATCTCTCCACAACTCCCAGCACTGTATCCTCCCCTGCTCTCTTTCTCCTCCATTCTACTCTGTCTTCTGCCTGATGCTCATCCAATCCCATCAATGCCAAGGCTTCCTGTATACACCTTCTCCATGTTTTCCTGGGTCTACCAACTGGTCTCCTTCCTTCTACCTCTAATCTCTCCACAACTCCCAGCACTGTATCCTTCCCTGCTCTCTTTACATGTCCAAACCATTGGAGTCTTTCCCTTTTGAGCACTGTTTCCAGGTCCTCTACTCCACATCTGTTAGCTACATCTGCAGTGGACACCCTGTCTTGCCACTCTTACAAATATAAACATCCGAGGAAGCATCAAAGAGTACAAATACCCTTTGCCCCCTGCAGCAAAAAGATCAATTATTTCAAGACTATTTAGTTCATAAGGTCATCTAGTCTGCCTCCCCAAAAGGAATTAAGTCACTGAAGACAGAAAAAGCTCATTAGAAGACACAGAAAAGCAGTTACAGAGATTAATAATAAAAGGAGTAAGAGTGAAAATGGTTAACGTTGCCCCATGTCCTACCTCCCATGCCCCATAATCCCCAGACATATAAGGATTAGACATAAAAAGCTCATTAGAAGACACGGAAAAGCAGTTACAGATTAAAAACAAAAGGAATAAGGAGTGAAAATGGTTAACGTTGCCCCATGTCCTACCTCCCATGCCCCATAATCCCCAGACATATAAGGATAACACATAAAAAGCTCATTAGAAGACACGGAAAAGCAGTTACAGATTAAAAACAAAAGGAATAAGGAGTGAAAATGGTTAACGTTGCCCCATACCCTCCTTCCCATGCCCCATAATCCCCAGACATATAAGGATAACACATAAAAAGCTCATTAGAAGACACGGAAAAGCAGTTACAGATTAATAATAAAAAGAATGAGAATTGAAAATGGTTAACGTTGCCCCATCTCCTCCCTTCCATGCTCCATAATCCCCCGACAGACCAACAACACAAGCTTACTCATAGCGTGGGAGGACAGCCTCAGGTGGGGGCAGGATGGGGTGGGAGCCAGGGGGGGAGAGGGTGTCCCCGTAGACCAGCTCCCACTCCCGCATCAGCTGCTCCGTCAAAAGGTCACTCCCCTGCAGAAGGAAGAGAAGGGTGTGTGAATCCATTAGTGCTTGCAAAAAAGGTGTTGGATAAAGATGAATTAACTGGTAGCAGCGACGGGCCAAATTTGAGGCTTTACAATGTACCAGTGACAGGCCAAATTTGTGGCTTTACGGTGTACCAGCGACGGGCCAAATTTGTGGCTTTACAGTGTACCAGCGACAGGCCAAATTTTTTCCATGATATAAACCCCAAAAAACAGATGATGCACAAACTGATCACAAATGCATTGATATATATTGTTAAATGGTTTGCATGAGTGATGATTTTTTTCTCATTTTTCTGACTTACAGGGGCCTTTAAGAAACTCGATCCCTGCAGCTACCGGGTTAAAAGTCCAAATTTTTTAGGAAGAATGAAGGAACGAATACTATGATAATTCGAGTGAATCCAGTACTTAAGGTGTAGGATGAAGATAATACAATACTAGAAATATCATGTCTAGAGATAGCATGACTGAACACAACCAAGGCAACCAACTCACCACATAAGGGTTGGTTGTGATGGGGGGCTTGGTGGTGGGGGCAGGGGGGAGGGGCCCTAGATCCTCCCTCGACTGGCCTCCTCCCCCGACAATGTCACTGCCGGGGGGGGTGTTGTGGATGTGGGGGTAGAGGGAGAGCTGCGGCTGGGCCAGGGGCGGCAGGGAGCTCCCGGAGGGCTGGGGAAGGACTGGCTCCTCTTGTGTCTGCGTGAAAACTCGTATCAACAAGGGATATGGAATAGGAGAGTGTGGCCACCTTCACCATAGGCACCATGAACCACCAAAGGAAGACATTCACAACAAAGAATCTAACACCATTCCAATGTAACAAAAGAACACGCTCATAACAAAGAATCTAACACCCTTCCAATGCCAGAAAGGAATACTGAATCCCCAAAAGAACATATTCACAACAAAGTATCTAACACCCTTCCACTGCCAGAAAAGAATACTGAATCCCCTAAAGAGCATATGCATAACAAAGTATCTAACACCATTCAAATGTGACAAAAAGCATAAATCCCCAAAATAACACATTCACAATACTGAAAATAATTAATGAGTCTCAATACTACCTCTCAAAGTGAACAAGTTGACAGGAATTTTTGAGGTCAGTTTATACATATATTTCTTTCAGGTTCTGCCTCCTGCGCTGGTAGGCTCTCTTAAGGGGCCTAAAGACAAGCCCAGCCCGTTAATGGCACAGGTGAATTTTATTTATAGTGGCTGACATGATGTACGGCTCTTTATTACCCTGACTGGGCTGATGCAGAAAGCCCCAAAGTAACCAACAAGCCAGGATCACTCACAGCGGCGGCCGTTGATGCGTTGCAGAAATGGCACTCGCAGCTGGAGGGGGGGCGGGGGTCTGTCAGGGCAGGGGCGGGTCCTCTCAGCACGCCCAAGGGTCCCTGCAAGTCCCTGCCTCTGCCCCTGCCCACCCCACAGTCCTCACAGGGGCACTGGGGTACTCCATCCTCTGAAGGGAAGGGAATATAAAACAGAAATCATTATCAACTTACCTATACTGTTAAACATACTAATAAAAGACTTAACAATTTATGCAACCTTTCATCCCTTCATTGGTAAACTCATGTACAGCCTTCCTTGTATATTTCCTCCTTTCTAAAACTCACTAGTTCTCTTTAATTCATTGGATGCAGATTACCTAATAGAAGATATCACCAAGCTACAGGAGTGGAACAAAAGTGGCTGCTACAATTCAATGAAGAAAAATGTAACGTCCTGCACCTTGGGGGGGATATCCAGCATACCAATACCACATGGGAAACACTCCACTATCCACCACAGAGGCAGAGAATGACCTAGGAGTATATGTTACCAGGCTACCAGTGAAGGCCAAATCCATGCCAATTGCAATCGTTAATGAGGAGTTTCAAGATTACTACATTTGATCATTGTCTTTCATCACTTTCCTCTGTCTTCCCTTACATGGAGCAGCAATTCATGGACATTTTTTGACTGGTTTCTACTGTCCTCAGCTTGTCTCTATCAATGTAAAAATAATCTGTTCTTTCAGTGGGGAAAAAAAAATGTGTGATGCAAGAAAGTGTCCTTGGAAGAGCTGCAGAGGTGGAGGTGGGAGGGAGGAGACCAGCTGGAGGACCAAAGAGGATCAGGGAGAATGGGGATGTTAAGTAGACAAAGAACAAGACAAAGAAGAACAAGAGGGCAATGAAGAACAAGAAGACAAAGAACAAGAAGACAAAGAAGAACAAGAAGACAAAGAAGAATAAGAAGAACAAGAGGACAAAGAAGAACAAGAGGACAAAGAAGAACAAGAGGACAAAAAAGAACAAGACAAAAAAAAGAATAAGACATAGAAAAACAAGAAGACAAAGAACAAGAAGGCAAAGAAGACAAAGAAGAAAGAGGACAAAGAAGAACAAGAAGACAGAGAAGAACAAGAAGACAAAGAAGGACAAGAAGACAAAGAAGAACAAGAAGACAAAGAAGAACAAGAAGACAAAGAAGAGCAAGAAGACAAAGAACAAGAGGGCAAAGAAAAACAAGACAAAGAAGAACAAGAAGACAATGAAGAAAAAGAAGAAGAAGACAAAGAAGAACAAGAAGACAAAGAAGAACAAGAAGAACAAGAAGACAAAGAAGAACAAGAGGACAAAGAAAAACAACACAAAGAAAAACAAGAAGACAAAGAAAAACAAGAGGACAAAGAAGAACAAGAAGACAAAGAACAAGAGGACAAAGAAGAACAAGAGGACAAAGAAGAACAAGAGGACAAAGAAGAAAAAGAAGACAAAAAAGAACAAGAAGACAAAGAAGAACAAGAGGACAAAGAAGAAAAAGAAGACAAAGAAGAACAAGAAGACAAAAAAGAACTAGAAGGAAAAGAAGAACTAAAAGACAAAGAAGAACAAGAAGACAAAGAAGAACAAGATGACAAAGAAGAACTAGAAGGCAGAACAAGAAGACAAAGAAGGACAAGAAGACAAAAAAGACCAAGAGGACAATGAAGAACAAGAAGACAAAGAAGAACAAGATGACAAAGAACAAGAAGACAAAGGAGAACAAGAAGACAAAGAAGAACAAGAAGACAAAGAAGAACAAGATAAAGAAGGACAATAAGACAAAAAAGAACTAGAAGACAAAGAAGAACAAGAAGACAAAGAAGAACAAGAGGACAAAAAAGAACAAGAAGACAAAGGACAAGAAGAAAAAAAAGACAAAAAGAGACAAAGAAAAACAAAAAGACAAAGAAGAACAAGAGGACAAAGTAGAACAAGAAGACAAAGAACAACAAGAAAAAAAATGGCCAAAACACAAAGCTCACCTGCAGCAGACGTGACAGCAACGTTCTGCACCTCGGCCTTCTGGTGGTGCTGACTCCTCTGCTGTGCCTTGAAGTGCTCCCAGTCGGCCAGCAGCTGCCTCCTGCGGGTGCTGAGTGCCGCCCGCTCCACCGCGTAGTCCTGGAGGAGAGTGTCAGCGCGCACCCACACCGCCTCGGCCACTGTGAGCGTACGGTGCAGTGACGCCCAGCAGCCCAGCACATCCTCCCCCTCGTTGGACTCACTCAGCTGACAGACAGAAGCATAATGAGTATCAGAGCCTGTACTCGAATCAAGGGATAAAAGAATATGCAGGGAAATTGAGATATAAACACACACACACACACACACACACACACACACACACACACACACACACACACACACACACCTTCTGGCGGCACACATGGGCATAGTCGAGCACATCCGGGTCGGTGAGGATGGTGGAGTGGAAGATGTGCATGTTGACGGTCACCCAGTTGAGCTTGAAGCGGCTGAGGTGCTCCGAGTCCAGGCGCTCCAGGGCGGGGTGCAGCGCCTCGCACACCCCCATCACCCACTGGTACGAGTCACACACACCTGGGGGAAGGAGGAAGGCCGCAGGGTAAACAAGAGGGGAACAAAAGGACTTATATTTACTGATTCAGGTCTAGTAAAGAGAAGTAGGAAAAGATTAAGATAAGTGAAAGTTGAGATAATAAAGGCAATTCAATGAAGAAATAGCAACATAAACAGATAGAAGATTAAAAAGGAAGGCCACAGGGTAAACAAGAGGGGAGAAAAGGACTTATATTTACTGATTCAGGTCTAGTAAAGAGAAGCAGGAAAAAGATTAAGATAAGTGAAAGTTGAGATAATAAAGGCAATTCAATGAAGAAATAGCAACATAAACAGATAGAAGAAGAAAAAGAAAGGCCACAGGGTAAACTAAAGAGGAAGGACTTACACATTTACTCATTGACATTAGTGAAAAAAAGTTGGGAAAAGATTAAGACGAGCGAAAGTTGAGATAAAAATGGCAATTCAATAAAGAAATAGCAACATAAACAGACACAAGATGAAAAGGGATGGCCAAAGGGTCACCTAGAGGGGAAGGACTTACATATTTACTCATTGACATCTAGTGAAAAAAAGTTGGGAAAAGATTAAGACGAGTGAAAGTTGAGATAAAAATGGCAATTCAATAAAGAAATAGCAACATAAACAGACACAAGATGAAAAAGGGAAGGCCAAAGGGTGACCTGGGGAAGGACTTACATATTTACTCATTGACGTCTAGTAAAGAAAAGTAGGAAAAGATTAAGATTAGCGAAAGATGAGATAAAAATGGCAATTCAATCAAGAAATAGCAACATAAATAGACACAAGATGAAAAGGGATGGCCAAAGGGTGACCTAGAGGGGAAGGACTTACATATTTACTCATTGACATCTAGTGAAAAAAAGTAGGAAAAGATTAAGACGAGCAAAAGTTGAGATAAAAATGGCAATTCAATAAAGAAATAGCAACATAAATAGACACAAGATGAAAAGGGATGGCCAAAGGGTGACCTAGAGGGGAAGGACTTACATATTTACTCATTGACGTCTAGTAAAGAAAAGTAGGAAAAGATTAAGATTAGCGAAAGATGAGATAAAAATGGCAATTCAATCAAGAAATAGCAACATAAGACAGATAAGATAAAAAAAACTAAAAAAAGGAAGGCCACAGGAAAAAGTAGAGGGAGAAGAGAACTTATAAAAACTAACTGATAGAGGACTAGCAAATAAGTGTAAGAAAAGATTAGAGGAACATTGGAAGAAGAGATATTAACCCCTTGACTGTGAATTTCCTACAAGAAGACATCACCAAGCTACAGGAATGGAACAAAAAGTGGCTGTTATAATTCAATCAAGAAAAATGTAGTCCTGCACCTTGGGAGGGGATATCCAGCTTACCAATACCACATGGGAAACACTCCACTATCCACCACAGAGGCAGAGAAAGACCTGGGAAAGTATGTTACCAGGCTACCAGTGAAGGTGAAATCCATGCCAATCACAGCGGATGAGTTAACAGCGATTACTCAGAAGAGATGCGAAAGAAGAGGGGAGGTGACAGAAGTAGAAGGGAGATGACCAGCTATATTGAAGACTGAAGAAGGCCTGACATAGTGTGCGGAGGAAGGCATAAGAAGAATGAACACCAGGGAGGAGAGCATTTACAACTATCAAGAGCAGGAGACTCACAGCACATCCAGACCCAGTATCAGGAAAACAAGGACAGTAAACAAGGAGAGGAAGAATTAAATCAAGAAATGGCAAGGGTATGAACACGTATGTAGCTGTGAAAATAAACATAAATTCATACGACAAACAACAATGAGGGTTAACTATCTACTCTGTTCCACTTATCCCCCATAATATTAGTGCCAATTCTTGCCTAATTCCTTCCTGTGTGTGTTGTGTGGTGGATCAGGCTTGTGTTGGCATCATTGGGAGGCACACCAGGATCATGTCACCCCGGGCCTCACCTCTGATATCCGTTCAGTGTCATCATATCCACACACACACACACACACACACACACACCTCCAATTTTTTCCTTTATTCCTTCTCTTTCCTTCTATCATTCCTTCCTCTCTTCTTCTCTTCCTTCTTTCCTTTTACTCCTTATTTTTCCTTCTATCACCCTTTACTCCCTCATTCCCTCTCTTTCTCTCCACCCCCCTTCCTCCCTCCCTTCTTTTTTCCTGTCTCTTTCTCCTCCGTACACACACATAACACACATGGAATAAAACGGAAGAAGTAGACAATGAGGAGTTACTACTATGAGAAGGAAGAAACACCAGCAACACACGAGGACACAGTAAAAGATTGAGAAAAGGAAGATGCTTGAGAGACGTAAAGAAACATAGCTTCCCGCAAAGGAGCATGGAGGTTTGGAACAGATTAAGTGAGGACGTAGTATCGGCGAAGAGTGTGCACAACTTTAAGGAAAAACTGGACGGATACAGATATGGAGACGGGACCACACGAGCGTAACCCCAGGCCCTGAAAAACTACAATGAGGTACATACAACTAGGTAAATACAGCTAGGTAAATACACACCTCCCCCTGACATCCACTTTCCTACTCAGTTTTTTTTCCTTATTGATTTTTTTCCCTTTTCTTGTCATTTATTCTCTCCTTTATCTAGTTCTCCCACCTTTCTTCTTTTCCTGTCTTTACCATATTTACTTTTTCTTCCTCTTCTCATTGTTTTCTTTTCCTCCTCTCTTCTCCTTCTGTACCTTTGATTTCTTCCTAGTTCTTCTTCTTTCTTTCCCTACCTTTACCTTCTCTGTTTTTTTTCTGTTTTCTCCTCTATATTCTATTTTTCTTCTCAGTGTTTTCCTTTCCTCATTACTTCCCCTCCCTTCTCCTTCTCTGCCTTCTATATCTTCCTAATTCTCCCATTTTTTTTTCCTTTCCTGTTGTACTGTAAAAAAGAAGGATACAGAGACAGACAGAAAGAAACAAAACGCATACAAAAAAAGATACAAAAAAACAGATAAAAAAAAGATACAGAGACAGACAGAAAGAAACAAAGACAAAAAAAGACGCAATAGAGAAAACGAAAACAGCAACAGTTCAAGACACAGAGGCAAAGAGAGGAAGACATCACTTGTGGCTCACCCTGAATGAACCCCGCGGCCTGGACAGGTGTGGGGGCGTCGTGGATGGTGGCCAGGAGTCGCACCTTCAGCTCGATGCACAGCTCGTGGGCCAGGTGACTGAGGCGCAGGTACAGCTGGTGTGCATCGTGGCTAACCAACCTGAAGGAGCGTCAAGGTGTGTCATCGCTATTTTTCTCTTTATTTATTTATTATTATTATTTTTTTTTTTTTTACAGCACAGGAAGCAGCTCAGGGGCAACAAAAAGAAAGTGTAGAAAAAGAGCACGCTAATCGCTGCTCCCACAAAGCGGAAAGTAAAGAGTGGACTAAAGAGAGGTCAATGTTGGATGGAGAGGTGTTACAGTTGTCATTGTTACGCTCACTCTAGCATCACCATTGCACTTTACCGCCATGTCTATATCATCATTATTAAAAGTGATGTTTTTTAAAGACTTATGGAATGATTAGATCTTGAGAATTTCCCTCACAAATCATCATTATCGTCAAAAGCAATGTTCTTCAGACTTATCTCAATTTTATCTTGATAATTTACTGCAAAACTCATCAGTATCATCATTATCTTTAACAATGTTCTTATTTTAACACACACACACACACACACTCACATATTGGCGAGGGCCTTGATGCGTGTGAGGGAGGGCCGGGAGCGCATGGAGGAGCCCTGGGCCGCCTGTGGGATGAGAGAGCGGTGGAGCTGCCGCAGGGAAGACCTCAGCTCAGCCCACACCCCCACCATCACGTTGGCCCCCTCCTCAACACCCTGCAGCCTGACACGCCAAGGGAAAAAGGTAAGGGTAAAGACAGAGGCACATGCTATCACTGCACAAAGCCTCAGTGGTTACCGACATTTCACTCTTCATTGTGCTCATCAAAGAAAAGAACAAATTACATTTTTTTTTTTTTTTTTTTACAGCAAAAGAAACAGTTCAAGGGCAACAAAAAAAAGGTGCAAAAAAAAAATCCCGCTAATCGCTGTCCCCACTCCTGCTCCTCCTTCCTGTATAAACTGCTGGACTTAATTTTTTACTTTTATATACTCAAAAGAAAAGAAAATTTAGCTTTCCAAACAAAGCAATGAATCAATGGAATACAGCACCAGAAATTTTGCTTATTAAAAATATTCACATTTTTAATTAAGGAAAATAAAAAATAAAAAATAAAATAATTTCATGACAACACAATCAGGAGAAAACAATTAAGTAGCTATACTAAAAATTTTCCTTATGATAACCAAATGAAAAAAAAAAAAAAATATATATATATATATATATATATATATATATATATATATATATATATATATATATATATATATATATATATATATATATATATATATATATATATATATATATATATATATATATATATATATATATATATATATATATATATATATATATACATATATAAAATTATGCTCACCTTGACATCATGCAGCTAAAGTAATAAATAATAAAAGAATAATATATAAATAAAAATTATGTAAATAATAAATACATAAATAAGAAAGCAGCAAAGCACACAGAACTCCCTCACCTTTTGCAGACACACTCGCTGCTAGCCACGGAGGCAGGGACATCAGTGGCCTTCTCCTGCTCCTGGCCTGCCACCTGCAGCCTCTCCCGGCCTGCCTCCATGCCCAACACCTCCGGCCACTCCCTGTCTCCAGCGCCGGCCTCCTGTCCCTGCCCTTCCTCCACTGCCTCCTCCCTTAGGCTCATGTTCTCAGCGCCCTCAGGTTGTATTTCTGTCTTGGCGTCCTCTGCAGGGGAGGCGGGTGATTGCTCTTCCTCTGGGGTGGCTTTCTCTTCTACAGCAACAACTTCAGAAGCTCCTGCCGGCAATTCAGTCTGTTCTAGCTGCTCTGGTGTGCGGGAGGAATCTGATGATGCCACCTCCGCCTGCCTCTCTCGGTCCGCTTCAACAGCGCTCAGGATCAGGTTCTCGAGGGCACGGGCCATCATGCTGACCCTTTCCGCCTCGTCGTCAGCATCGGCAGCATTCACACCTATGCCGGCCTCATATGACACCACCTCCTCCTCCTTGGCAGTCTCGTCAGGGCTTGTGGGAGTGTCTTGTGCTCCGGGAGTGTCTATTCTACTTGTCTCAATAACTTTGTCGTTCTGCGTCAATGATGTGTCAAAATTATCTTGTGTAGGCGGCTGCGTCTCCTCCATGTGACGGGTGGGGGAGAGCGCCTCACCCCCCTCTGGACCCTGCCGCCCCTGGTCCCCACCCTCACTGATACCCAAGGACACCACATTGCTCTTCTCGCCATCCTGCAGCGCTTCCCCGTTTTCCGTCATCGGCGCAGAAACACTCAAACTGACGTCATTCTCCTCGCTCGCCTCCCCAGTGTGCTGCGACAGCTCCTCATGGCTCTCCTCTGACCGGCACCCCAGTCCGCTATCCTTCGCATCCTCTGTCGCATCCTTCTCTGCGATCCTCAGCTCCGGGTTATCCGAGGACGTGCTGGAGGGGACCGAGAGCTGGCTGGTGGGGGTGGACGAGCCCTCGCTGGCTGTCCGCATGTTGGAGTCTGAGTCCGGCGTGGAGCTACGAGCCTCACTCCCTTCAAGGTACATGGGCACGACCTGACCCTCCAGCTCGCCGTCAAGTCCGGTCACGAAGTCATGGCCATTTAAACCCTCATCCAGGTACGAGGACTGATTGAGAATTTCCTTGATGAGCTCGGACACCTCGAAGTTGGTCTCCTCCTCGTCCTTCTGTCTTGCAAGCAGCTCGGACACCTCGAAGTTTGCCTCCTCTTCATCTTTCTGTCTTGCTAGCAGTTCTGACACCTCGAAGTTCGCCTCGTCTTGAAGTTCTGACACCTCGAAGTTGGCCTCCTCTTCAACCTTCTGTCTTCCAAGCAGTTCTGACACCTTTTCATCTCCCTGTCTTGCTAACAGATCTGACACCTCGAAGTTCACCTCCTCTTCATCTTTCTGTTTTGCTAGCAGTTCTGACACCTCAAAATTCCCCTCCTCTTCGTTCTTCTCCCTCGACATGACTTCGGGGATGACCTCACTGGATGCCTTCAAGGGGGACCTCACTGGGCATGCTTCCCCTTCACCACCCACGCCGTTCACCACCACTTCACCATTCACCTGCGGATCATGTTTTTTGCTGCCAGGGATCATGTCAGACGGGTCAGGAGCCTCCACGCGGCCCTCGGAGGCACTAAAACTTGGCTCCTCGCATTCCTGGGTTCCAATGGCGAGGGGTTCAGCGCGGCCATACACCCTGGGCTCGCTTTTCCCGGGCTTATGTGCGTCACCCTGCGTCTCCATGGTTGTGAATATTGTCTAGTGTCGGTAAAGTGCACGTCGGCCCGCCCTGATGACCCGCGGCGGGGTAATTCCGCGTAAAAACAACGTGAGAAATTACTGGACGCGGCCACTCCGAGGCTGCTCAGGGGCTCCACCGCGCAGGCCTACCACCACAACCCTCACATTGCTCTAAAGTAAGAACCCATATGAACCCCTCACCACCACTAAGTAAACCATAACTCAGGATTTTAAGGACTATCCATGTGTTTAGAAAATATCTCATGTGGGTTATGTATACGCTCAGATGGGTTATGGCGGGGGTTGTGTGGCTCGGGAGGGCTGGCAGCAGTGGGTCCAGTGTTTACATCATGGGGGAGGGCCTGAACCTCGTCCTTTTTATCCTTTTCGTGGTATTTTCCGGCCCTTCACGTGTCACCGGGGAGCAGCAGCAGAGCGATGACCCCTCGACCCCTGACCTCTGTGTGCCCCACTCCCCGAGGGTCAACTGTTCCTATTTGTGAGTGTGAGGCGCTTTTGTCTCCTCGCCTGGAAAGGAAACTGGAAAGCCTAACCCGCATTATTAACCTCCTGCCCCTTATTAACACGCCTTGACTCCATGACCTCAATAATTAAGTCTCTCTACAGCAGAATGTCAGATTATTTGGGTGCTATGCCTTTTAACATCCCTCTCGTGCCTGGAAATGAAACGGCTAATATATAATTCACCTCACTTCTTGGTATTATTATTATTATTATTATTATTATTATTATTATTGTTATTATTATCATTATTATTATCATCATCATCCTCCCTCTCTCCTCTTCCTTGCATTGCATCAGCGGCAGAGCAAGGCCTGAAACCTCATCAACCAACCTTCCCTCTTTCTTCTGCTTCCTCCTCTCTCCTGTTTCCTCCTCCTCCAAGAGCCTCCAAGAGGATTTGCACAAAATTTCAGCCTGGTCGGATAGATGGGAGATGCTTTTTAATGTAGAGAAGTGCCAGGTCCTTCAAGTTGCAACAAGAAATAAGAAGTTCGATTTCGAAATGCACGGCATTAAACTTAAAAGCGTTCAGTGCGTTAAGGCATGTGGGTCAAAATTGCGTCAAACTTCAAATTCTCACAGCAATGCAACGATGCAGCAAATAAAGCTAATAGAATGTTGGGCTTCATTAAAAGAAACTTCTTATTAAAAAATTAAAGATGTAATACTTCTGCTCTCCAATAGTTTAGTCAGACCCCACTTGGAATATGCAGTACAGTTTTGGTCTCCTCACCATGCAAAGGACATTGCTAAATTAGAAGGTATTCAGCGTTGGGCAACAAAAAGGATCCCTTGCTTGCGCAACAAACCCTACGAAGAGAGGGTTTCCACCCTCAACATGTTCTCTCTTGAGAAACGTCGCCTCCGAGGAAAACTGATCAAATGTTTTAAAATACTTAATGGTTTCACAGATGTGGACAAATCAAAACTGTTCATGATCGATGACACCTTGCGAATGAGGAACAATGCCATAAAACTCAAATGTAGACAAGTAAATTCAGATTGCACCAAATTTTTCTTCACTAACATAGTGCGAGAATGGAATAAGCTCCCAACTTCAGTGGTCCAATGTAACATTCCTTTAAAAACAAGTTCGACTGTCACTTCCTTGAACTTAATATTAACGAGTTGAAATGCAAAGTTTTGGAGCCATCTGATTAATGTAGAATCACTTAGGTTTAAGGACTGACCACCTAGTCTGGACCATGAGGTCTGTGGGGTCTGGTTTTCTATGTAAATCCCTCTCTCTCTCTTGTTACGGCACCTCCTCCTCTCTCTCCTCTTCCTTCCCTCTCTTCTGCTTCCTCCTCTCTCCTGTTACCTCCTCTCTCTCTCTCTCTCTCTCTCTCTCTCTCTCTCTCTCTCTCTCTCTCTCTCTCTCTCTCTCTCTCTCTCTCTCTCTCTCTCTCTCTCTCTCTCTCTCTCTCTCTCTCTCTCTCTCTCTCTTTCCTCTGCTTCCTCCTCTGTCCTGTTACCTCCTCCTCCTCCCTCTCTCTCCTATCAGTCCTCTCTCCTACAATTCAGTGAAGAAAAATGTAAAGTCATGCACCTTGGGAAGGGATATCCAGCACACCAATACCACATGGGAAACACTCCACTATCCACCACAGAGGCAGAGAAGGACCTGGGACTATATGTTACCACCAGTGACGGCGAAATCCGTGCCAATCTTTGCTTTGCTTTTCATTTGTTTCTTTGACTTGGTTTCTCTCCCTAAAATGTCCCATAGCACTATATTCTCATGATTCACATATTTATTTTCTCGCTCGCCTCCCCCTTCCAGACCCCTAGAGTTCCTTGACTGCCAGGAGCTGACGGACCACCAGGGGAACCACTCAGCCCGCGACGACGAGGGTTACGGCTGCGTCAAGGTGCGGGAAGGGCTGTTGTTTACCTTGGTGATAGTTTACCTTTGTGATAGTAAAGAGGCAGGGAGCTAACTACTCATAAGGGTGCCTCTTCTCTGTGCATCTCTCTCAAAGTTGTCAAATCTGTTTTTAAAGGTATTGACGCAAGGGCTGTGGATGTCATTTTCAGGTAGTTTATTCCACTTGTTTAATACCCTTGCATCCCCATTTTATTTATTTATTTATTTATTTATTTATTTTTTTATCAGTGGTGGAGTAACCAAGGACAAAACAAAAATATAATACTGCCCAGACCCTGCCCCTCATACAAAGATATCATAGTGTGAAGATGCCAAAAAGAGTAGGTAATCAAATTTAGTTTCAGATGAGATTCTCTACTCTTGCCTTGGTATCTTGCTCCAGACTACTTTTTTCTGTTGTCGTTCTCATTCCCACGGGTTGCTGTATATACGTTATGGACCCGTATGCAAATAGACTGGTTGTAATCTCTCATTCCAATGGGGTACTGTATATTATTTTTAAGTTCAGTCATAGGAGTAGACTTAGGAGACCCTTAACACGGTAGCAGCGACGGGCCAGATTTGTGCCATGATATAAACCCCCCAAAATAGATGATACATAAACTGATCACAAATGCTTCGATATATATCATGAACTGGTTTGTGTGAGTTATGATTTTTTCTCATTTTTCTCGCTTAGAGGGACCATTAAGAAACATGATCCCCGCTGCTACCTGGTTAAGGAGGGGAGGGGAAAGAAAGGGAGAGGAGAGAAAGTATCTTAAGGAATGAATGAAGAGAGGTGGCTGGGAGGGGTGGGGAGGGGAAGGAAAGCAGAGGAAAAGGAAGTGTGAAGGAATGGATAATGGGGAGAGCAGAGCGTCACCATCCATTTGTTTATCACTATGTTTCAGTAGCAGCAGAACCAGCGTTGCCAGATTGTCGTACTCAGCCTCTTATATTTACCAACTTCCGACCCAAAAACTGTCTCCTGGGACCCAATAACTAGATTCATTTATATTTATCGTTAAAATAGTTAATTCCTGATGTTTCTTGGCAATAGATAGATGTCAAAAACTGGAAAATACTATGCTCTGAAAGTTTGAGTACAATAATCTGGCAACGGTGACCAGAATACAGTGTAAGAATAAAGACAGTTAAGGATTCACACATGCCTGTCTCACTGTTAGTTCAATTTTAGCTCCGAGATAAGTTCGCAGAGCTCAAAAAACAAGATGCAGTATTCAAATCACAAAAATCCTTTATTGTTTTTCTCTCCCATTTACTTCCAGTTTGGAGGGCAGAGGTTTGAGGACGTTGAGATCACCAAGGTGTATTGCACAGTGTTGCAGGGCATTGAGTGTTGCGGGGAGAGACAGTTCCTGCGTGATGGCTTCCCGTGCATCAAGTAAGTGTGAGGGGCTAACGGCCGTACCATAAGGCAACCTCTTCGACTGTAGAACCTTTTCGGACATTTTCTCCAACTCGGAAGAAGCTCTAGCGAAGGAAGGGGTCCAGGTCACGTTATAGTATCCAGCAGAAAGGGGACACTGTTTAAGGGAAGAGGAAGAGGAAGGTTTTGAGGGAGATGTATGGTATGGCCGTAAGAGCCTCAGCATGATTGGCCTGATTCACTTCGCTGGTATCAGGGAGAGTGATTTGTGCACTCTAACGCTATCTCAAGCACTGTAACTATGTACCAGATACAATGAAAGAAAACAAAGCTCAGTTCATTTCTCTAAGTAGTAAACTAAAAAAAATACCCTTCTCTCTCTCTCTGCAGTAAGTATTGTATATATGAGGCATGCAGAGAAGGGGCATAAGGAACAAAGCCATTATGTTTACAGCAAGTCCCAGGGGAAGAGTGACCTTGTATTTGGTGTACAGAAGGTCGCTTTTCCCTGGCAATATATATCCTGTTTTCCTGGGATGTGTAGTCTGCCTCTCCCAGGGAAAATGAGTGTCCCTTCCGCCCCTTCTCGAGATGCCCCATATGAATTACAGATCTTATAAATCCTAATGATGCTAAGTTGTCTGGGAACCATAACTCAACCCCTCCTCAGTCCTCCTCATCATCCTACTCCTACTCCTCCTCTCTTCTCATCCTCCTCCTCCCTTCTCATCCTCCTCCTCCTCTCTTCTCATCCTCCTCCTCCTCCCTTCTCATCCTCCTCCTCCTCTCTTCTCATCATCCTCCTCCTCCTCTCTTCTCATCATCCTCCTCCTCCTCCTCCTCCTCCTCCTCCTCCTCCTCCTCCTCCTCCTCCTCCTCCTCTCTTCTCATCCTCCTCCTCCTCCTCCTCCTCCTCCTCTCTTCTCATCATCATCATCCTCCTCCTCCTCTCTTCTCATCCTCCTCCTCCTCCTCCTCCTCCTTCTCCTCCTCCTCTTCTCATCATAATCATCCTTCTCCTTCTCCTCCTCCTCTTCTCTACTCATCAACATCCTCCTCCTCCTCCCTTCTCATCCTCCTCCTCCTCTTCCATTCTCCTCTTCCTCCTCCTCCCTTCTCATCCTCCTCCTCCTCCTTTCTCATCATCCTCCTCTTCCTCCTCCTCCTCTCTTCTCATCATCATCATCATCATCATCCTACTCTCTTCTCATCATCATCCTCCTCCTGCCTTCTCATCCTCCTCCTCCTCTCTTCTCATTATCATCCTCCTCCTCCTCCTCTCTTCTCATTATCATCCTCCTCCTCCTCCTCTCTTCTCATCCTCCTCCTCCTCCTCCTCCTCTCTTCTCATCATCCTCCTCCTCCTCCTCCTCTCTTCTCATTATCATCCTCCTCCTCCTCCTCCTCTTCTCTTTTCATCATCATCATCCTCCTCCTCCTCCTCTCTTCTCCTCCTCCTCCTCCTCTCTTCTCATCATCATCATCCTCCTCCTCCTCCTCTCTTCTCATCATCATCTTCCTCATCCTCCTCTTCCTCTCATCCTCCTCCTCCTCCTCCTCCTCCTCCTCCTCCTCTCCTCTCTCATTATAATCCTCCTTTTTCCTCCTCCTCCTCTCTTCTCATCCTCCTCCTCCTCCTCCTCCTCCTCTCTTCTCCTCCTCCTCCTCCTCTCTTCTCATCATCATCATCCTTCCTTCTCATCCTCCTCCTTTCTTATAATCCTCCTCTTTCCTCCTCCTTTCTTATAATCCTCCTCTTTCCTCCTCCTCTCTTCTCATCCTCCTCCTCTCTTCTCATCCTCCTCCTCCTCCCTTCTCATCCTCCTCCTCCTCTCTTCTCATCATCCTCCTCCTCCTCCTCCTCTCTTCTCATCCTCCTCCTCCTCCTCCTTCTCCTCCTCTCTTCTCATTATCCTCCTCCTCCCTTCTCATCCTCCTCCTCCCTTCTCATCCTCCTCCTCCTCTCTTCTCATTATCATCCTCCTCCTCCTCCTCTCTTCTCATCATCATCCTCCTCCTCCCTTCTCATCCTCCTCCTCCCTTCTCATCCTCCTCCTCCTCTCTTCTCATCATCATCCTCCTCCTCCTCCTCCTCTCTTCTCATTATCATCCTCCTCCTCTCTTATCCTCCTCCTCCTCCTCCTCTCTTCTCATCATCATCATCCTCCTCCCTTCTCATCCTCCTCCTCCTCTCTTATCCTCCTCCTCCTCCTCTCTTCTCATCATCCTCCTCCCTCATCCTCCTCCTCCTCTCTCATCCTCCTCCTCCTCCTCCCTTCTCATCCTCCTCCTCCTCCTCCTCCTATCTTATCTTCCTCCTCCTCCTCCTCCTCCTCTCTCTTCCTCATCCTCCTCCTCCTCCTCTCTTATCATCATCATCCTCCTCCTCCTCCTCTCTTCTCATCCTCCTCCTCCTCCTCCTCCTCTTTTCTCATCATCATCCTCCTCCTCCTCTCTTCTCATCATCATCCTCCTCCTCCTCTCTTCTCTTCCTCCTCCTCCTCCTCCTCCTCCTCCCTTATCCTCCTCCTCTCTTATCCTCCTCCTCCTCCTTCCTTCTCATCCTCCTCCTTCTCTCCACCAGGTACAGTGGGCACTACTTTGTGACCACCCTCATCTACAGCGTCCTGCTCGGCTTCTTGGGCATGGACCGATTTTGCCTGGGCCACACCGGGACAGCCGTGGGGAAGCTGCTGACACTGGGCGGTGTGGGGATATGGTGGGTTGTGGACATTGTGCTTCTCATCACGGGCTCCCTCACACCCGAGGACGGCAGTAACTGGAACCCTTATGTGTGAGGAAGGGTCGGGCTTGTCGCATCGCACATAGACTGTTTGTGAGGCCGAGTAAGGCCGAGGGTCGTTACGGTGTTGGGTATTTATTGTGTGTGGGTTTGTGTGTGTTCTGCAGAATGGCGTCAATAACTTACAGTAACGTGAAAAAGTACCGCTATTTCGGGCAGGACGAGGAGGCCCCTGAGGAGAGTCCCGGTGAGAGTTTGAGGCAGAGGCTCTTGAAGGAGTTGGTGCAGAAGCAGCTGTCTACACACACATCCTTGGACCAGCAGCGGCACAACCAGAGGAAGTTTGTGAAGGCGGCATGTGAGGAGTCCGTCACGGGCAGCACCAGTGGCTTGGCGTCCTTTGAATCCTTCCGGAGTGTGGAGTCGCTCCTGCACGTGAGGCAAACACTCAAGTCCTGTGGCCTGACCGATGCCGAGATCCGACTCCTTCTGGATGGGGAGAGCGAGAGTTCCCCGCTGGAGGCCCCCTTCGCCAGGAGGCAGCGGCTGGAGGCCATTGAAGAGAAACTGGCAAGGCACAAAAAACAACTTGGGGGATCTCTCGACACACCAGAACAGACCAGTGTTACCGAGGCTATAGACTACTGCTTGGGTGGGGCCAGTGGAGGACCAGTGCTGGGCAAGGTTGAACACCCACCTCGCCACCAGGACTTCCTCCCCGCGGCTCACCCCATGAACCACCTGAAGGAGCTGGCTGAGGAGCTTTTCCCCACTCAGGAGCCAACCCCGAGTCACTCTCAGGAACCCGCCAGGAAGAGACAACAGGACAAGATGGCAGAACTCACCACACCCAAGCGGAACAGAACAGAAGCCTCACAGTGTATTTACTTAACCGAAAAGCCGGAGTCCTACTGGGATATGCGGCAGATCCCAAAGGTCCTTGAGCCTAGCACCAGGAGGATGAGTGGTCCCCTTCCCCAGCCACCACAGAAGACCACCGCCACCACCACCAGGAACAATGATGCACCTCTACATGTGACCAAGAAAAACGAGGTCAAGCCAGCCGACCAGACCAAACCCTTCATCATGACCCTTGACCCAGGTGACCTCACTCCCTTGGCGGTGATAGAGGCAAACAGGAGGAGCATCCACGAGTTAAAGGAGATGGAAAAATTCAAACACTACGAGGAAGGGACACCATCACGGACACTCTACATCAAAAACCTGTCCGCTAGAGTCTCCCCGAAGGACCTGGGTGCTCTGATGGGCCACTTTGAGTCCAGCGATGGCCCCAAGATCCTGTACAGAATCCTTGGTGGCCGCATGAAGGGGCAGGCGTTCGTCACCTTCCCTGATGAGGAGGCAGCGTCCAAGGCCCTCAGAGTGTGTAACGGCTACATCCTTCATGACAGGCCGATGGTGGCTGTGTATGGTAAAAAGACATAGCGTACTTGTGCCGGTCTGTAAAGAGTTATGAATACTAAAACTGAGCTGAAGAAAAGAAATACAAGCTAGAATTAAGTTTGATAGTGACTTTTTTTTACAATGAAGGAGACAGCTCAAGGGCAACAAAAAGAATGTAGAGAAAGATAAAGCCCACTGCTCACTGCTCCCACAATAGACAAAAGTAAAGAGTGGCCAAAAGAGAGGTCAATTTTGGGTGGAGAGGTGCCCAGTTTCAGTCTCAGTATTTGGGTATTTTCATCTTTTTTTTTTTTTTTTTTTTCATGGTCTGAGTACTAATTAAAATGTTGAGTACAAATTGGTGAGCCTGACCTAGTTCACATCATTCCTCAGCCTGGCAATCATTAACCTGGCAGCAGCAGGGATCATGTTTCTTAATGGTCCCTCTAAGCGAGAAAAATGAGAAAAAATCATCACTCGCACAAACCATTTCATAACATATATCAATGCATTTGTGATCACTTTATGCATCATCTATTTTGGGGGGGTTTATATCATGGCACAAATTTAGCCCGTCGCTGCTACACGGTAAAGCCACAAATTTGGCCCGTCGCTGCTACACGGTAAAGCCACAAATTTAGCCCGTCGCTGCTACACGGTAAAGCCACAAATTTGGCCCGTCGCTGCTACACGGTAAAGCCACAAATTTAGCCCGTCGCTGCTACACGGTAAAGCCACAAATTTGGCCCGTCGCTGCTACTGGGTTAAGGAAGCAGTTTTCCTATGTATTGCCTACTGTGCTGCATCTCCACCCAGCTTGGTGTTAAGGGCAGTGGCTGGTGAGGTGTGGGCATGCTTTAGGGTTCCTCATGCTATCATATACGCAACAAAGGACCAGTTTTACAGTCCAGTACAGCACGTTTGTAAGCTCCCAAATGAAACACAAAATACAATGAAAATTCCTTGTTGCTTTGGTGTTTGGCGTTAATATAAAAAAGAGGAGGGAATTTTAGGACACTACACAGGAAATCTCTTTATTAGTCTGGTACTGAGTAGAAATAACGGATCATTGACCTGTCTTCCGGCCACTCCTCGGACTCTCTATAGCAGTGAGTACCGGGCTTTTTTTCACATTTGTTACCTTTTTTTATGCCCTTGAACCGACTCCTCTACCGTAAAAAAAATAAATAAATAAAAAAAAAAAAAATTAGGGTGTGGTTTTGGTGCCTACTCTGCTGGTGCCAAAAGTTAAGGGACTATTACACTGAGCAAATTTTCTGTGGATCTTCAGTCAAACCACGATTTCCGCTGGCGTGGTTCTCATTTGTTTCTTGTTGTTGCTGATGATGATGATGGTGAGTAATACCGTCGTCCTTCGGTGAAATCTACCGTAGCTTTGGGAGATCGTGGACACGTCAGAAAACCACGGAAATATGAGAACCACGCCAGCGGAAATCGTGGTTTGACAAGATCCACGGAAAATTTGCCCAGTGTAACAGCCCCTTTACATGTAGGGCCCCACACTGTCAAGGGAAGGGACGGATGAAGCTGTTTATTACATTACAACAAATGAGGGGTAGGATTTTTATATTATTCTCCTGTTTCACGTGTTCAAATATATATTTATTGTAAATATTGGTAATTTTTTTTGCCTGTAGTTTATTTTTCAATTTCTTGTTTGTCTCAACTGTCAAAGCCTGCAGCCTGCCAGCATGAGAGGACGGCGGTGAAGGGGTGGTGAGTTATGCACACTCACTACCGCCTTGGATCAGTTATGTGTAAGCATGGTGGTACGGAGGGAGAGATAAGAGAAAGGGCATTGCAAGGAAGAAGGGTGGTAGGGTCTTTGGGACGAATCATGAATGGCAGAAGTGTGAGCATGGAGGTAAAGAGGGATTTGAGAAATACAGTAATAGTACCAACCTTCACATATGCAAGTAAAATGTGGGCCAGGAATGAAAGTCAGAGGTCTAGAGTTCAAGCAGTGGAAATGAGTTATTTGAGGAGTGCTTGTGGTGTGAGTAGAATGGATGGAATGAGTAATGAAAGTGTGTACGAGCGTTTTGGAATGTGTCACAGGGGTGAAGGGAAGAAGTGTGGAGTGGTGGAAGAAGTGAAACGACAGACTTTGAAGTGGTTTGGCCTCGTGGAGCAAATGGAGGAGAGTAAGATGACCAGAAGGGTGTATGTGAGTGAGATAGGGGGAGGGAATGCTAGAGGACGACCTCCAGTGAAATGAAGGGATAGGGTGCAAGAGTGCGTTAGGGAGAGGGGGGAAAGATCCTTGAGAAACTTTGAGCAGGCAAGGAGGGAGTGTCTGGATAGAGAAAGTTGGAAGCTCTTCTGCCGTGGCCATCCCCTGGTGGGAGCTCCTAGGAGCAGGCGTCGATGAAGTGATGATGATGATGACTGCCAGGAACACACCATCCCCGGAGGTCCCTCTCAGCAGGCCCCCACACACACCTTCCCTGCACCAAGCACCCCACGGCAGGATCCATAGATTTGCTTTACTGGCAAGGCTCTCTTAGGTAAGCTTGTAAAATTGTCATAGGAAGTGGAAAGCAGTAATTATTTTGTATTTACACTGCTACTTAGGAAAAGAAAGAAGTTGTAAGGAATGTATACCATATATTTCAGAACCACTGTTTCCCTTTGCATAGATTTATTAAAGTACTTTTTGTGGTTTTAGAAAGTTAAATTAATAGTAACCACAATCAACCACTCTTCCAGATCCCGAACCACATTGTCTGGTTGTCGTGGTTCTATCTGCTCTTCCACTCCTTCCTCAACACCATGGCGGAGCTGCTGTACTTTGCGAACCGGGACTTTTATCAGTACGAATTTACATTAGAAACTTTTACCAATAGATTCATCAAAAAGTATAAATATTACAGTAGACAGCAGTACATGACCTATCTCTAGTGTGGCACCGTGACCTTAGTGGGAGCGTGTCCGTGTCCGGCTACTGCACCTTGTTGTCCTCGTCCACCTCAAAGACCACAAAGCACTCGTCGCTGGAGTCCTCCTTGTAGCAGGTGAGGAGGTGCACCTTGAGCTCCTCCATGTCCGTCAGCACCAGGGAGCACGCCTCACAGATGTACCGCGTCTCCTCGCCCTCCACGCTGCAGCTACTCGAGGCAGCCGGCGCGCCACCCACCCCTGGGGCTGAGGTCTCCATGGCCCCCACACTCTTCTCTCCCCACACATTGCTCTCAGTCTCCTCCTCCTGGCTTCCTGAGTCTGTCTGTCTGTCACTGTCTGTGTCAGGGAATGTCTCATTAGTAGTGTCTGTCTGTGCTGGGGTGACTACTGTCTGGCTATCTCTGGTCCCTTCATCCACTTCTTCAGGTAAACATTCTTTCCTCGTCTTTATCACCTTGGGTTCAGCCTGAGTTGCCTTCTCATGGTGGGGTGAAGCCTTGCCCTTCACCCTGCCAAGCCTTGTCTGTCTGGCTCCTACCTGCCCCGGCTCAGTAAAGTCCTGCTGGAACAGAGAGTTTTGAGCAATATCAACCTCGGTGTCCTCCAGAACCACAAGCTGGGTGTCCTCGGGGCCAAAGTGTGTCTTCATGTGTTGTGCCAGGACCGAGCGCCTCAGGAACACCTGCCCACATACCAGACACTTGGAGTTCCAGGTCGTGCTGAAGTCACTCCCGATGTCCTGGATACTGTGGCAGCCCAGCAAGTGTTCCCTGAGGGCCTCCAGGGTGCAGCACGGGAAGAGGCAAATGCTGCAGTCATACGGCTTCCCCTTCGAGTTGGACTTCATGTGTGAGCGCAGCGTCGACTCCGTCTTGAACTTGGAGTGGCAGGCGGGACACTCGTGAGTCCCAGCCGGGTTGTGAGTCTGCATGTGGCGGCGAAGATCCTTGAGGACATGGAACGCCTTGCTGCAGAGAGGACACAGGAACTCTCGGTCACCCGCGGTGTGTCTGCGCAGGCAGTGAAGGCGGAGCTGCTTCTGCGTCCTGAAGGTTTTGCTGCACTCGGGACATGGGAAGACATTGGCGCTGTGGGTGTCCCGGGTGTGGTTTCTCAGGGACGCTCGACTGCTGAACCTCTCCTGGCAGGTGTGACAGGTGTGGGGCCACGCGTCGCCACCTGCCCGAGTCTCCTGGTGCAGCAGAATGTGGCTCTCCAAGTTGGCCTGGGTCTTGTACATGGCGCCACACTCCCCACACACCAGCAGCCGATGTTGCCCACTGTTCTCCTTGTGCTTCTCCATCAGCTCCTTTGAGGCGAACACCTTCCCGCATGAACACACAACACTGCCAGGCCCATTGCTGTGGAAGATGCGCATGTGTTTACTTAGAGCGTTCTTCCTCTTGAATCCCTGGCCACACACGCTGCACCGGTACTGCTGTGTGCTGGAGTGGCTGATTTCATGCTCTTTTAGGTGAGCTCTGGAGGGGAAGGATTTTGCACATGTCGGACATTTGTGATTCTTTTTGCTGTCTTTATTCTTCTTCTCCATGACCTGCTCCTCCTCACTGGTATGAATCTCTTCCTTATCTTCTTTATCTCCGAACAACAAAGGTTTCCACACGTACTCCAAGTTGCTCCCCTCCTTGGAGTCTCCGTAACTCGCCGCCACGGATGAACTTTTACTCTCCGTGTCCTGCTTGTTGCCTTTCTCTCCCTCTCGTCTCACTCCATGACCCTCAGAGTTACGTTGGAGTTTTTTTTTACATTATAATACTTGACTATCCTCATCAGGGACTCTGAACTTGAGCCCTTCTGCGGCGACTCTCTGCTGAAGGAGTCCTCACCCGCTATCTTGGTCGTCACCCGCAAGTTGTGAATGTCCCGTATGTGCTCCTGGTAACTCCTGGTGGACACGAGAGTAATGTCGCATATCGGGCACTGCAAGACTAAATTACTGCCCTTGGGTGACTTCCGTTCATCTTTCTCAGGGGTTAACGCACCTGATTCTAGCCTCAAATTCGGAGAGAGATGTTTTGCCTGGTTTCTGTCATTGCCTTGGAATCGTAACACCTTATGATCCTCCTCCTCATCCTTAGAGATCCTGTCCATGGTGATGTTAAGCGGGTGGCCGTCGGATAGGAAGCTCTTCTCGTCAATCAGGAAGGAAACGCGGTCGGCGATCTCCGGCGAACTCATGACACCTTCCTCGTCATCCTCAAGTGTAACCTCCTCGTGTCTCCCTCTCCCCTGCACGGACTCCCTCCTCCGCTGGTTAAACTCGGCCTTCCTCATCCCTCTCGCCTCCTTGTCATCCCCCTCCCCGGTGAAGGACTCGAGGACATGGAAGTGTTTGTGTATGGTGAGTGTCGGTTCAGCGATGCACATGAAGCTGCAGCCGTCCGTGGTGCAGGTCAGTTGTTTCTGCTGCATGTGAATCACTTCTAAATGCTTCTCCAGCCTGACGTAGGAGGTGAAGAAGATGTTACACACTTGGCACCTCAGCTGGTTCTTGTAGGAGGTGCAGTTGTGTATGCGTGAGCTCATGGGAGTGTAGTATCGGAAGCAAAAGGGGCATTGAAACTTGAACTCCGTGTCCTCTTCAGGCTTGGCGGACGGCACGGCAGATCGCACAACACGGGTGAGTTTTTTGCCCCTTCCTCGTCTCGCATACGATCTATCCTTCAGCAAGATACTAGGGGAGTAGTCAAACAAGTCCTCATCTTCCAGTAGCTTCATATCGTCTTCATTCTCGAACAAAGTGTCTCCCCAGCGCATGACCAAGCCGTCCTCTCTCCTCCTCTGAATCCTCTCGCTGTGACGTGCAGAGGCGATTTCCTGTTTCCGTCTTTCCTCCTCCTCCTTAACATTCTCCTCCTGTATAATTTCCTCCATCTCATCCTCATCTCCCACATCATCGTCATCATCAACATTGTCCTTCTCCTCATTATTCGTATCCGAGGAAAGCAATTCTTTTTTCCGCTTCCTTCCTTTCCCTCTCGCCTCCCTCATCCCAGACTTCCTGAATGCCCTGAAGGCCGCGATGATACCCTGCCGTTCATCTTGACTCCTCGCCATGGTCTTCTTAATGGAGTCTTGCAGCGAATGGGAGAGTGATGTCGATCCTCCACTGTCCTCCTCCTCCTCCTCAAACTGCATCTGCCGCATCAAAAAACGTCTGATCTCCTCAGCCTTCCTCGCTGCCATCTGCTCGTGGTGTTCAAAGTCCTTAAGCAGTCCCGTGCACCGGCGACATATAACAACTTGGTCCCCCGCCACCCTGTCACTCACGGCCTCCAACCCTCCATCGTATCTTGAGCTGAGGGACACCACGCACACACCGCTTGTCAGCCCAAAATCCTCTTCCCCTCCACTCGCTAAGTCCTCCGCGTGCCCATGGGAGAGTGCGCGGATTAGGGTCTGCTTCAGGGTCGCGGAGTCGGCGTGGGGTCCTGTGGGGGTGGTGGAGGCATCAGTGTTGGCTGTCCTCCGCTTGTCGTTGCAGATGTAGCAGGTGGTGGTGTCTGCCGTGGGTGTCATCTGGAGGAACATTTAAAACACATGAAACAATTATTAATGATTATAATTGCATGTTAAATTATATTAGCAACACATGATCAGTGAAAGAAGAAAAATTGGATGGGTATAATGAATAATAATATTTTCCGCTGTTTCCCTTGGTCAAAAGAAATGCAAAAGCAGTAAAAAACAAAACGATTATCAATGATTATAATTGTATGTAAAACTTTTCTTAGGATAATATTAGCAACACATGATCAGTTAAAGAAGAAAAATGCGATGGATAATGTGTATAATAATATTTTCCACTGTTTCTCATGGTCAAAAAGAATGCAGACACAGCAATAAAATCTACAATTACTATTTTTCTATGTTATGTTTTCTATTAGTATCTATAGGTCGTGGTTCCATTATATACTCAAGTTATTTTCAACGGACAGAGCAGAAGGACGGGGCAATGCAGGCTTGTCATATCTCTTAAAACACCCGTGCAAGGTAAAGTTTGGCCTCATAAGAAATTGTAACCACTAACCAAAAATTAAATGGTTTTCTATCTTTCTATCTCTTCTCTTTCTTTCTACTCTTTCTGTTCTCTCTATCTCTTCTTCTTCTATGCTCTTTCTACTCTATCTGTTCTCTCTATCTCTTCCTTTCTTCTATGCTCTTTCTATTCTTCTTCTTTCTATCTCTTCTTCTTCTATGCTCTTTCTATTCTTCTTTCTTTCTACTCTATCTGTTCTCTCTATCTCTTCCTTTCTTCTATGCTCTTTCTATTCTTCTTCTTCTACGCTCTTTCTATTCTTCTTTCTTTCTACTCTTTCCATTCTCTCTATCTCTTCTTTTTATCTTTCTCTATAACCACCAACTAAATATTAAATGGTTTCGTTGTTTGCAGAAGTATTCATGAGGATCGATATTCACCTCTACTTTAACTACCTCTAGGAATGCTTGGGTTTATAATGTTTATTTAAGCTAATATGGAAGCGTCTCACCTAAACAATTATAACCACAATTCAAAATTATCCGTTGTTTGCAGAAGTATTGATGGAGGATCGATATTCACCTTACTTTAACTACCTCTATGAATGCTTGGGTTTATAATGTTTACTTAAGCTAATATGGAAACATCTCACCTTAAGAATTATAACCAACTAAAAATTAAATGGTTTCGTTGTTTGTAGAAGTATTTATGAGAGGATCGATATTTCACTCTACTTTAACTGCCTCTATGAATGTTGGGTTTATAATGTTTACTTAAGCTAATATGGAAACATCTACAACCACTAACTAATTATTAAATAGTTTCGTTGTTTGCAGAAGTATTCATGAAGGGATTGATATTCACCTTACTTTAACTAACTCTAGGAATGCTTGGGTTTATAATGTTTACTTAAGCTAATATGGAAACATCTTACTTGATTATAACCACAAATCAAAACTATACGTTGTTTGCAGAAGTATTCATGAGAGGATTGATATTCACCTTACTTTGACTACCTCTATGAATGCTTGGGTTTATAATGTTTACTTAAGCTAATATGGAAACATCTCTGAAGAATTATAACCACAATTCAAAAATATACATTGTTTGCAGAAGTATTCATGAGAGGATCGATATTCACCTCTACTTTAACTACCTCTATGAATGCTTAGGTTTATAATATTTATCTGGATCAATACGGAAGCACCTCCTTACCTCGAGGCACAGAGATGAGCAAAAAAATAAATGTTAAACTGCCTCCGTCTCAGCCCCAAGAAGGATGTAAACAACGGTTACATGGCAGGTGTACGATAAGCTTTTGTATCTACGGAATTGTATAAGAATGGAGGTGAGGTGGTGATAGACAGGATGACTGAGCTATTCAACTGTGTATGGGAGAATGAGAGAGTGCCTCGGGAATGGAACGAATGCAGAGTGACTCTGATACAGGACATAAGAGTAAGAAAGAGCTGAAGAATTATAGGCCGATAGAATACGGTGAAAGATTGTGTTGAATGAAAGGCTGTAAGTGGATTGAAAGAGAGAGACAATATGTATGTGGTAAATGAGATGATAGAGAGGAAAAGGAAGAATGGAAGTAAGCGTATGATAGAGTGCGAATCATTAGGAGAGCCAGGTATAGGTTAGGAGCATTAGGAACTGCAGGAACTATTAGATGTGGTAAATGAGATTTTGGAGTGAAATATAGTAGTGAGAAAAGTCAGATAATGGTTGTGAATGGGGCAGAAGATAGAAATAGGACCTGATGTGAAAGGACAAAGAATGAGAAGATCAATGGGTGGGCTGTCTATGATGTGCTGAGAGATGGAGTGAGTTGGAAAAGGTATGCAGGGTGATGGAAAGAAGATACAAAGTCAGACTGGAACAAATGGAGAATGGATTAAAACTGCATGAGAATGGTATGGAAGGTGACTGACAGAAATAGTGAGGGGATAGACAGTGCAGTGAAAGGTGACGGTCTGAGGATTGCAAGGACAGAGAGGGCAAGAACTATTATGCTCGATTTGCTTCTTTTTTTTTTCTTTTATTATGCTATCTAAATACTTGTCTTCATGGTTCATTTTTTATTTTTTATTTTAAATGTTTGTATTATTGGAAATTTTGTTATGCTACTCAAAAATGGCGCAGAAAATCAATTTTTGTACCGCGTCATGCCCGTAATTAATTATTTTTGCTTTATATTGTAGGTTTTATTGTAAAGTTAGTGTACATTTTGCAAGATACTGCATTTTATGGTCTTCAAGAAATCATATGAGCTGAATTTATTATCACGGAAATTAGTCGAGCATTTTAGGCCCAGTGTAAAAAAAAATTAAACATCTATCTAGTAGGTTGATATGCTTAATAAAATAAATAGAAATATATTAAAAAGACGTACCATCTAGTTTAAAGCTACTTATATGCCTTAATTTCTTTGTAGTCTACGAAAATAAGTGGACGTTAAACACTTTCTTGTGACGTACGAGCACCGTTGCCGGACTATCGTAGTCAGAGTATTGTATTTTCCAGTTTCTGACCCATAACTGCTATAAAAAAACACCAAAAATTAACCCTTTTAACGATAAATATAAATGAATCTTGTTATTGGGGCCTGGGAGACAGTTTTGGGGTAGAAAATCGCAAAAATAGAAGTCTTAAGGATGAGTACGACAATTTGGTCCTGCTGCGTACGAGGTCGCGCCCCGCAGAGCCTCGAGTCATCCTGGTGATCGTGGTGTCTCCGAGGCGCCGCTGACTTATTTCTTTATTTCCCGCCTTCCCTGACCCTCAAGATGCCGGACCACTTAGGCGCCGACATGCGGAAGACCCACGACGAGAAGAGCGACGACGAGCCCATCAAAGGTGAGGCTGGAGGCTCGTAAAATGGCATAATCGAGGCACCTGTCATGAGCCCTCCTGTTGTTGTCTCGTCACTCGGCTGTTTATTCTCTTGGGTCGCCTTTTGATGGCTCATGAGGGTCTGCGGGTCAGTTTACGAAGCTTTACTCACTAATGGAAGGTCTGAGGCTAAGATTGCATGTAGCTTTTTTTTATTACCTATAGTTAGGCTGCTCCAGGTAAAAAAAAAAAAAAAAAAAAAAAAAGCCCAATAGCGTTAATTAATCTAGTTTTACACCTATCGCACAGTGGAGAATTTGACTTTTTTCATACATATCCTACTATTCATCTTTATAACCAAGAAATGGCTTAATTGTTGTTGTAGAGCCCCCCCCCCCCCCCCTGCTATGAAGTCAGGTTGGGTCTGGTTAGGTTGAAGCAAGGGGGTTGTGGGGGTAAAGAAAGCCCCTCTCTAAATGATGATGCTGAGTTTGGTTAAATTTGTTGTTCAATTATTTTCAATAAATATAGACATAGGTAATTGTGCAGATTCACTACGCGCCTCCAAAATACGATATTACGCCTCCATATTATACTTAAGGGACGAAATACATGTCCCTTAACCATGATATGAAGGCGGAAAAACTTCAAAGTAAAGAAAAAGTGGTAAAGGTAGTGAAAAGGCATATTATACATACGCACACTGTTTTGGTGTCGGCGGTGGTGACAGTGTTGCCAACGATCCGGTTAGCGATGGTACGTTTAGTTAGCGATTAGCCCACGCATGTGAGACCAGGTCCACCACGCGTGGTTATTTATTTTTTTGAGAACACGCACCTTTACCCAAAGGGTTTTGTGAAAGCTTGCTGGTTTGGGCCGGGTATAGTATTAGGTAAAGGTGCGTGTTCTAAAAAAAAATAATAACCTCGCGTGGTGGAACTGGGTCTCACATGCGTGGGCTAATCGCTATCTAAACATAGGTACCATCGCTAACCTTGCGAACCATCGCCAACCGGATCGTTGGCAAGACTGCCACTGCTGCTGACACCAGCAAAAACAGTGCGCGTATGTATAACTACCTATTATGGTTATAATATGGTCTCCACAATTATCGTGCTTTCCAATGTGCCATTTTCAGTGGTGTTAAAGGCAGCAGTAGAGTCTGCCTTCCTAATGATCTTGTAAGGGCTGAAGTGCTAGTGCCATTTTGTCCCGTTTAATCACTACGTACAGTTTACAGTAGTATGCCGTGAAATATGAAGACATGTTCATACTTTCAAGCCCTTTTTTAAAAAGCTCTGGAGTTGATAATTAATATTAACATCAGTAGTAATATGTCATTATCTCATTTTTCAGTTCTGGATGAGGCCGACATAACTCTGCTAAAAGCTTATGTGAGTATGAGCCTTCTTTGTCCTGCCTCTCTTAGGGATGTGAGAGATTATGGTATTGCCTGGTAGTTATGTTATTTCATTTACTGAGGCATTCATTTTCTCCATACCATCAGGTCACAAGATGCAGAGATCAGAGTGAGCTAAAGAAAACAAAACCAGGAGATAAACTTGTATTATTAATGTTGAGTCTCTCCACAGGGTCAAGGACCATACACCAAGGTAATCAAGAACATCGAGGAGGACATCCAGAAGACAGTGAAGAAAGTGAATGACCTGACGGGCATCAAGGAGTCAGACACTGGCCTGGCCGTGCCCGCCCTCTGGGATCTGGCGGCCGACAAACAGACCCTGCAGAATGAACAGCCTCTACAGGTGACAAAAAGATCTTTATTCTTGACCCCCTACTCAAAAAACATGTGCCCCTTAATATGTTAAATAATATACTAGAGTAACTATATCCTGCATCCACTGTGTTGTGCTGTTCTTTACTACAATCCACCAGCGTTGCCAGGTTACCGTACTCAGAGCATAATATTTACCGGTTTCTGACGCCTAACTATTGCCAAGAGACATCAGGATCTAACTCTTTTAATGATAACTATAAATGAGTTTGGTTATTGGGGTCCAGAAGACAGTTTTTGGGTAGGAAGTCGGGAAATATAAGCGGCTGAGTACGACAGTCTGGTAACATTGCAGTCCACCCTTCTGTGTCTCACCCGTCCCCATGCCACGCACAGGTTGCCCGCTGCACCAAGATCATTAACGCTGACTCCGATGACCCCAAGTACATCATTAACGTTAAGCAGTTTGCCAAGTTTGTGGTGGACCTGGCGGACTCCGTGGCCCCGACAGATATCGAGGAAGGCATGAGAGTTGGGTAAGGGCCATGCTGCACCCTTATGTTCCCTTTCTTGTTTTAATGTTGCTGTTTTATCCTTTTTCTTGTTCTTGTTTAGCATCTTTATTCTGCTTCCTTTCTCCTTTCCTAAAATCAGTACATCTTTTCTACTTCTTCTCCTACTTCTTCTTGTTTAATGTCTATTTTCCCTCCCTTCTCCTTCCTGAAATCAGTACATCCCTTATTATTATTATTATTATTATACTTTTCTACTTTGTGGGCTTTTTTTGTTTCCTATTTTTGTTGCCCTTAAGCTACTTCCAATACTTAAAAAAAATAATAACTTATATCCCTCCAGAGTGGACCGCAACAAGTACCAGATCCACATTCCGCTGCCGCCGAAGATCGATCCATCCGTCACCATGATGCAGGTGGAGGAGAAGCCGGACGTCACGTACTCTGATGTGGGCGGCTGCAAGGAACAGATCGAGAAGCTGCGGGAGGTGGTGGAGACGCCCCTGCTGCATGTGAGTGGTGGTGGTGGTGGTGGTGGTAGGGTTGCAAAGGGTGGGAAAGTTTCCAGAAAAATAGAAAGTTTCAGGGCCTGGATATTTTGGGGAATTTTCTAAATTTTCACATGTGGATTTGTGTTAATAAACAAACCAATTTTGGTAAATATAACTTAAGACCTTTAGTAACTGTTTGGGGTTTTGTTAGGTTAGGTTAGGTTTACCGGAGGGTGGCACGAGGCTCAACAGGTGTCACTTAAACAATCCTGCCTGTGTCTCTACCAGGCTAAGGGACATTCACTAACAGACCCCTAAAACTGAAGTCTGAAGAGGCAACACTAACAGCCTTAAAAAAAAAAAAAAAAACAAGCCCAAAGGCACCATAGACAGACAAATTTTTCTCAATTCTCAAAGTTCCCTGGAATTTTACAACTTTAGGTGGTGGTGTTGTGGTATGTCTGCTGTGTAATGATGAGGTCTTGTGCTGATGTGAAGTTGTTGTGGTTATGGAATTCACCCTCACTCTCTCCTTGCTTTGAGACTCCACACAGCAGGAACAGCAACAGTTTTTCTTGTCTTGGTTTGCCAGTCATTTTATCAACATTTCTCATCACCTTGCAGCCAGAGCGCTTCGTCAACCTGGGCATTGAGCCTCCCAAGGGTGTGCTGCTGTTCGGTCCGCCCGGCACTGGCAAGACGCTGTGTGCGAGGGCTGTGGCCAACCGCACCGACGCCTGCTTCATCAGGGTCATCGGCTCGGAGCTGGTGCAGAAGTACGTCGGAGAGGTGAGTTATGGCTGACTTTGGGGATGTGTTATGCTGTTGGATATTTTACCTTGTGCTGCTCTAAAGGGTGTGATAAAACTTAGGCCACAAAAAATTTAAACTGAAAATGAAAGGGACTGAATATTAGCTTGTAGAAATGTTTGTAAGAGTCCATGTCTAGCAATGGAGTGATAGAAAATGATGATAATTATTGTATTACGAGCCAGGCTTCTTGTTTTCATAGTGGACTTTTGTGTTTTCATAGCAAGCTTTTTGTTTTCATTGTCTTTTGTTTTCACAGTTTCCATATCAGGGTTTTTGTTTTCATGGCAGGCTTTTTTGTTTTCATTTATTTTTACCCTTCAGCTGCTTCCTTTACTGTATAAAAGCAGGAAAAAAACAGTAGTAACCTAATGTGTTGTGGTGCAGGGAGCCAGGATGGTGCGTGAGCTGTTTGAGATGGCGAGGACCAAGAAGGCGTGCCTCATCTTCTTCGACGAGATTGATGCCATCGGTGGCGCTCGTTTCGACGACGGTGCCGGCGGTGACAATGAGGTGCAGAGGACGATGCTGGAGCTCATCAACCAGCTCGACGGTTTTGACGCTCGTGGCAACATTAAGGTGAGGAGGCTGTTGGTTTAGATCACAAGGCTGCTAGCATCAATTTAAATTTCAACTCTTATTACTATATGAGGAATGGTTAAGAATCAGTATAAGACTGTTTGAAATTTTAAGTATTTTCACACTGAAGACATTTTTAAATACCTGATGCATACGTATTGGACCGGTGCGTTCCTATTTGATTCCTTACCCTGTTATAGTTGTCCTTCTCTGCCATGTTCCTATTTCAGTAATTTGGGTGCTGGTATTTTATTTATACCCCCATGTTTCTGTGCTTTGCTAAGTTACAAAAGATTAACTGGGCTTGTTTTTAGCACAGATTCTGAAAGATAAAAAAGATAGTCTGAGAAAGGGAAATAAACACGTCCCTTGGGAGGCAGTACTTATTTTTGTTTTATGTTCTTGCTTTCCTTGAGGGGTTGGGCAGATTAGGAGACATTACAAAGTATCGAAAGTAACAGAGGACGGTTAATTACAAGTACAGTTATAAACATGATGAGATGACACTAGACTAACATTATTTCTTGCAGGTGTTGATGGCCACCAACCGACCCGACACCCTTGACCCGGCCCTCATGCGACCTGGGAGGCTGGACCGCAAAGTAGAGTTTGGCCTGCCGGACCTGGAGGGCAGGACGCACATCTTCAAGATCCACGCCAAGTCCATGTCTGTGGAGCGAGACATCCGCTTCGACCTGCTGGCTCGCCTCTGCCCCAACAGCACAGGTAAGGGGGGGAGGTGATTGGAATTATTAGTACCCCCTTTTTTTTTAAGGTGCAGTAAAGAAGGGACAATCACATACCAGTAACAGACAGGTCCTTACTCCCTTTCTCTCCCCCCTCTATACACCTCTCTCCCTCCTCCTTACACCCTCTCTCTCTCCCTCCTCCATACACCCTCTCTCCCTCCTCCATACACCCTCTCTCTCTCCCTCTTCCTCACACTCTCCCTCCTCCTCCATACACCCTCTCTCCCTCCTCACACCCTCTTTCTCCCTCCTCCCTCTCTCTTTCCCTCCTCCTCTCTCCCTCCTCTCCTCCTCCCCTCCTCCCTCCTCCTCTCTCTCCCTCTCCCTCCTCTCCCTCTCCCTCCTGACACCCTCTCCCTCCTTCCTCCCCCTCTTCCAGGAGCGGAGATCAGGTCGGTGTGCACGGAGGCAGGCATGTACGCCATCCGAGCCCGCAGGAAGGTGGCCACGGAGAAGGACTTCCTGGATGCCGTCAATAAGGTCATCAAGGCCTATGCCAAGTTCTCTGCCACGCCACGCTACATGACCTATAATTAAGGGTTCGTTTATACACACGCACACACACACACGCGCACTCAAACACAAACACTCACAGTCTCAATATACATGTCATTCATTATTTTGGATCGTTCATGTTGCTTTTTTCCTGCAAGTTGCTTTCCCCTTCTCAGTTGAGGTATCCAACAGTGAAAGAATGCAAGGGACAGAACCATTTTTTTGTCTGCACTGGGAAAGGCAGACTACACATCCCAGGAAGAACAAAATACAAGCTACAAGGGAAAAGCAACCCACAGCACACCAAATGCAAGGTCACTTTTTCCATGCAACTTGTTCTCTCTGCAATGTGTAGCTTCCCCTTCCCAGTGCAGACTAGAAAAAATGGCTTAGTCCCTTATGTTTCTTCTCTTCTGGATGCTCCAAATGTCTAAGCAGTATATATGTACAGAGAAAAAGATCATCACTCCAGCACTTAAGTTATAGGAAGAGCAATTGAACTATCTTGTAATGGATGATGTACGTGTTAACCAATAGGAATCTTTAATAGCTTTGTTTGGGTATTTATTTACAATCCCACGTCCCAGGTGAACACAGTGGTTTGCAATGGAGGGTGAAGAGTACATAAATAAAAAGTTTTATATGTATATCACATGTATTGTTTCTATTATCACATCACTTCCTGGTTACTGAGAATGCTGCGTAGGGGAAGTTAGTGTGTCAGTATCACTTTAATGTATTTTATGGCTGTATGTCACTCGGTATTATTTGTGTGTCAGGGAGTTGGTAAAAAGTGGTTCTGCATATCTCAAACTACATTATTATATTCACTATTCTCTTTCCTGGACCTCAGAGCCTTCCTGTTTAATGCCCCTTATGGCAGTATGTGACTCAGTATCATTTATTTTTCAGGGAGTTGGTAAGAAGTGGTTCCTTGTATCTAAAATTTCATGGGTGTATTCCTTATCTCTTCTCTTTCCTGCAGCTCAGAGCCTTCCTGTTAGGGGAGGTGTGATAGGGAAGGCTTCTCTTACAGTCTCCTTGTGTTCACATGTACTTCTATCAGTTACTATTTCATACTTCTCTGTGACTGAATCTTCATCTCCTCTTTTCGTTTAGCGTCCTTATTTTCCCCTAATTTTCTTTTCCTGTTGGTGGTCTTTTTAGGTTCCTTTTCTCTTTTTCTTTCTTCTCCTTCTTTCTCTTACTATTTGTTTTTCATTGGTTTTCTTCTTTATTTCTCTTTTTTCATGCTTTCTTTTTTTTTCTTTTCCTGTTGGTCTTTTTTGGTTTAAGTTATTGAGCGGCTTAAACAAATTCTCGTGCCCTCAATGCCACACTTCCTCCAGTCATGTCATTCTACTTCATACATGTAAAGGGAAGATGTTGTGTTGATAAGAACCAGATCACTAGAACCACAGGCAACTCCCTCTTATTTTCATTTAACGTCCCTGTGATTGAATGACAAAAACTAGTTCTGCCCTTTCTGTGACACTCTTTCCAGCCATGTCATTCTCCCTCATACATGTTAAGAGAAGACATTGTAGTGATAAGAATGAGATGACAAAGAACCCCAGCCACCAGTCACGTCACAGGCAGCTCCAGGTACTGCTTGACGAGCCGCTGTTTCAGGAAGTTGTAGAAGTCATACTCAAGGGAGATGTTGGTCCTGAGGGCGGCCTCCACCTCAGGGCTGGTGGGTGGCCGCTGCTGGTTCATGTTGTAGTGCGGCGCTGCTGGGAGGGGCGAGCAGACCTTAGTTGTGGGGGCTCAGAATTTTTATAAAGAATACTAGTCAGCCTAAGAATCATTAAGAATATACAGCTCTTCATTTTACTTTTAAAGGATTATCATGAGAGATCTACAAGTTTTTCATGATCCAGGGATGTCATATGCTCTCTTTTGCTTGATGATATATTATTTCATTCCATTTCCATCCATCCTCAGTCTCTTCAGCAGTTTAACCCGGTAGCAGCAGGGATCATGTTTCTTAATGGTCCCTCCAAGCGAGAAAAATGAGAAAAAATCACCCCTCACACAAACCATTTCATAATATATATCAAAGCATTTGTGATCAGATTATGTATCATCTATTTTGGGGGTTTATATCATGGCACAAATTTGGCCCGTCGCTGCTACATGGTAAAGCCACAAACTTGGCCCGTCGCTGCTACCGGGTTAATGTGTTTGTAATTTGAGGCTCTCCCCTTTCCCTCACCTCTATCCCCCTGGTCCACCTAGGAATTTCCATCCATCCTCAGTCTATTTAGCAATTCAGTGTGTTGGTAATTTGAGGCTCTCTCCTTCCCATAATCCCCATCTGCCAGGCTGCCTAGTAAATCTGTCTTTGTTTTGAGACTTCCCATCTCTCACTTGCATCTAATTAACTTTGTATGCAGTATCATGAGACTTCTTAACCCTACACTCCCTATTTTCCCTTAGTGCACCTGGTAACTACATGCATTCTGATCCTCCCTATCCTCTCCGTCCCATCCCGCAAGAGTACCTAGTAAGTCATTGTGGTAGAGGTCAAGGACGCCGGCAAAGTAGTGCGGGAGGCGGTGCTGCAGGACGGCCAGGGTGACATTGACCTCCTCCAGGATGCCCACCACCGGGAACCACGCCTCCACCTGCCTCTTGGCCTCCCTCAGGGCAGCCTCGTTGTTAAGCTCCCTGGGGATGGAGATCAGTAGGGAGTTAAGATTTGAAAGATGCAGTGATGAACCTATTTTTGAGGCTCTACTTGACACCTCTCCACCCGAAATTGACCTCTCTTTTGGCTACTTTTACTTTTATCTTTTGTAGGAGCGGCGAGTAGCGGGCTTTTTTTTGTACTCTTTTTTATTGCCCTTGAGCCGTGTCCTCTGATATAAAAAAAAAGTGCTTAGATATAGACTGTGAGGAAAACACAGAAATTCTAAAACATATAATAATGAGCAAAATTTTAAGATTCTTCATGGTGCTAATATGGCTTCTGAAGTCAGCCCATAGCAGCATCACACACGGTCTTTGCTGCCAAGTGTAGTTCTAACAAGTTTTCTACACTTTTTGTTGCCCTTGAGCCGTCTCCTTTGTTGTTAGAAAAAAAAATCAATAATCTCAATTTCTTATTTTTACCAAGAGATGTGGAAATAGTAGTACAGAAGCTAGATTACGCATGAGGTTTGTGCCCACTGGAAAAAGAGGACATAGTATATCGTGTAGTGTATGACCTTATTCTTTTCTTCTTTTTCTTCTTCGTCTAACACCCTTATTTTCCCTTGTGGGGTTGGAAGGGTCGATGAAGATATATGGTCGTATTCTTAAGCATTTCGACGCCCAGGCACACAGATTTGACAAGGCTTTCGTGGGAGTTCAGGGCATTTCAAGGGGTAGTTTTATGACCCTGGTGATAGTGTGACCCTTCTTCTGTACCTTGAACCTAAAAAAACACTCGTTAGAACCTGATTAATCTCGTGTTCGTCCTTTGGGAATGGTGTGAGAGGCGGAAGCATCTGGGAATACCGCCCATAGTGTACAACCCACCTACAGAACTCCTTATGGCCGCAGAAGTAGGGGATGGTGAGGTCGTACATATGCCCTGGGAGGAAGGTGCACTCAGGGTCATGGTGCTGCAGACACTCCTCTAAGCTGGTGTAGCGGGGCGGGGCAGGCCGTGTGTAGCCTGGTGGGGTGGCTGCTCCAGGGCGGGGTGTCACACGGGCGTAGTAAAACCTGAAGGAGAAGGAGAAGGAATGAAGTCTTAAGCTCCGTTCACACTGTGCCGACTCTGGGCCACGACAACCCAGCAACTCTTGGTACACTTGGGTATCTCTCTACCAGCCGTCTGGTGAAAATTAAAACTGAAATAGAAGGAATTAACAAATTAAACCTCTCACCCACACCACTACCTCACCTGGACGCCACTTTCTCCACGGGGTCCCTCACCAGGTTCAGGTACAGCGGCATCTTGAACCCGTGATTGCTGAAGTTGGTGAAGTACACATGCCTGTCGAAGCTCACTCGTGGCTCTGGGCTCTCCTGTAGGCGCTCTCCCACCTCCTCCACCAACGCCGCCTGCAGAAGAAAAGTCGGTATTCTTAGGGCCGTATTTTAAAACATTTCGACGCCCAAATTCACCTATTTGACAAGGCTTTCCTAAGAGTTAGGGGCATTTCCAGGAGTAGTTTTATGACCCTGGTGGTATATTGACCCTTCTTCTGTACCGTGAGCCTAAAGAAACACCAATTAGAACCCGATTGAGCCCCTCTTTGACCTTTAGAAATAGTTGATGTGATATGGCAAAGTGTCTGGTAATACCCGCCTTAACCCTTTCGTCGTCCAAGCACATACATTATACAAGGCTTTCATAGGGACCGTTTGTAGGCATTTCCATGGTTAGTTTTATGACCCCGGTGGTAGTTTGACAAAGTTTCTCCACATTTAGCGTAAAGAAACTCATGGGAATACGTTTAACCTCTCTTTTTCGGCCGTATGATCCCTTAATAATATATAATAAGTTTTCTGGATCAATTATTTCAAGTAACAAGTTATTAACCCACCGGAACGTAAACCCGAAACAAGTGAATCCGTGTTCGAAACCGCTGAGCCACTTCGAAGCCTATGAAGCAATGGTAAGCTTTGTCAAATGTGTGTTTAAAAATATGACCCATTACGTACGTTCTTATGCTCTTTCATCTCCCCCCCCCCCCCCACACACACACACAAAAGATGTTCAAATCACCACAGGAATCAAAACTACCACTGGAAAGGCTCAAAACTGCTGGGAAAGCTTTGTCAAATATGTTTTTAAGAATATGGACCATTACGTTCTTATGTTCTTTCACCCCCCCCCCCCACTCACACACAAGAATGCTCAAGTCACCACAAGAATCAAAACTACCACTGGAAATGCTCAGAACTGATGGGAAAGCCTTGTCAAATCTGTGTTTAAAAATACGGACCATTACGTTCTGATGTTCTTTCAACCCCCCCCCCCCCCCCCCCCCACACACACACACAAAAGAATGCTCAAATCACCACAAGAATCAGAAAACTACCACTGGAATTGCTCAAAGCTGCTGCGAAAGCCTTGTCAAATGTGTGTTTAAAAATATGACCCATTACGTTCTTATGCTCTTTCCCCCTCCCCCCCCTCCCCCCCCCCCCCACACACACACACACACCTGCCCAGGCTCAAATACTGCTGCGAAATCCTTGTCATTTATGTGTTTAAGAATATGACCCATTAACTTATGTTCTTCCCTCCCCCACCCCCACACACCTGCTCGTCGCGCGTGAGGTACCGCCTGACGCTGTTCTTGAGCCGCACGTGCCTGAAGCCGTTGCGTGCCTGCAGCCACTGGAGGAGCAGCACCAGCATCTCGCTCCCGCACTTGGGCACGCGGTTGAAGAAGAGCACGTGCGGGGTCTGGTGCAGCGCCACGTGCCGGGGGTCCAGAGCCTCGCCATTGCCGCCCGTCCTGCACAAAACATTTTTACTTCAATCTTCCTTCTCCTTTGTTGTTTACTTGCAACAATAAACTTTCAATCAATCAATCAATCAATTAGTTTCGCGGAATAGGAATCAACATAAGAGGAAATAGGGAAATAAACATAAGCGGCGGTGATTAACTAGCGAAAGGAACAAATTACCCACGAAACCACATAAAGAAATGATAATAGGTTTAAATATGAGCTCGAAGGAATATGATAATTTGCGTAACAGACAAAAACTTAGCAACAACAAGGATTTGGAAAGTTAGTGAAGCTTATGAATCTGACACGATAAAAAAGATAAAATGAGAAACGAAAGAAAAAAACACTGGGCTATAGCAGAATGGAGTCGCTTGCTAATATGGTTACCAGACAAAAACTTACCAACAACAAGGATTTGGAAAGTTAGTGATGCTTATGAATCTGACACGATAAAAAAGATAAAATGAGAAACGAAAGAAAAAAACACTGGGCTATAACAGAATGGAGTCGCTTGCTAATGGTTACCAGACAAAAACTTAGCAACAACAAGGATTTGGAGAGTTAGTGATGCTTATGAATCTGAAACGATAAAAAAAAGATAAAACGAGATGAAAATGAGAAACGAAAGAAAGAAAAACATTGGGCACTGACAGATATCGCAGAAAGGAGTTGCTTGCTAAAGGTTACCAGACAAAAACTTAGCAACAACAAGGATTTGGAAATTTAGTGATATGCTTATTAATGTGACACGACAAAAAAGATAAATCGATATGAAAATGAGAAACGAAAGAAAAAAAAAACACTGGGCATTGACATATAGCAGAATTCGCCGCTTGCAAATGGTTACCTCCTAGTCTACTTTCGCATACAAGGGGAAGAGAACACAAATTAAATGTATACGTTATGTCTTTCCGCAACCAACCTGCTGATGCGGACGTGGTGGTGGGCGGTGTAGGCCATGAGTAGAAGCAGCAGGAGCAGGAGGAGGAGAGTCAGGGCGCTCCCAACCCGCAGGCGAGGCAGCAGAAGAACCAAAGCCATCTCGATCGTCACTCCTATTATAATGAAGGATATAATAGGAAAACGATGTGGGTTAATGAAGGACATACAGATGAGGAAGGAGGATTACTGGAGGACGTACAAAGCGGAGGAAAGAGGAAGTATAGAAGAGGATAAAGGGCTATAATGGAGGAAATATACAGTTGGAGGAAGAGGTATAGGTGAGGGAAGAGAAAATAGGAGTTAAAATAGGGAGAAGAGGATTAAAGGAGGAGGTTACGTAGGCCTACAATAGGAGTTAAAGTAGAGACGAGTGTTCAGGTGTATGGTGTAGGTTCGTTAATTGTTTTGATGTAGGTATATTGTTCTCTTTCCCCTCTCCTCTTCTTCCTCCTGTTAAGTTCTTTTTTTTTTTCGTTAGCAGGTATCGTATCTTTAGTTTTTACTTTACTGGCTAATACTGGGCATATCCTGTTTGTAAGGTTTGTTTTCTCTTTCTCATATCCTTGCCTTCATTCATTCTCTAGTGATTGCAGTGTTGGCGTTTCTTAGTTCTCCTTTTAGCCTCTATTTGCATGTTAATTGTTGTTGATTTTTTTTTTCCCCCGATCAAGTTTTTTTTTTTTTTGTGTGTGTGTGTGTGTGTGTGTGTGTGTGTGTATCCAGTTTGTGAGCTTTTTTTTTTTTTTCGTTCACATCCTGCACTTTTTTTCTTTCACATCCTGTTCTTCATATTCATTTTTTTCTTTTTCTCTTAATTTCCTTTGTTCTTTCACATTCTCGATTTTTCATTCTTTTTCTCTCTTCTTACTTTTCTATTTCTCTCTTTTTCTTTCCTTTACATCATGATTTTTTTCTTTCACATCCTGGCCTTTTTTTTCTTCACATTCCGTTTTCTTTCACATCAAGTTTTTTTTCTCACCTGTAAGATTGTTCATATACTTCCTTATATTTTACCAGCTATAACTAGTATATACGTGCTTCTTCGCTTATAATTGTAATGGCAAGGGTAGGCCTAATAACAATCTGAATTAACAACCCTATCATTGTAACTTCGAAAACAAAGAATAGCGTCAAAAGTTAATTCACGAAGCAGATCGATCCATCACAACTTTCCATTTTCTTTTGCCATCTTCCTGTTTTCTGCCATCACTGACGTCACCGAGCAGGAAAGACAGACACGGATGGAACTTGGAGAATACATTATGTCCAGTCTTCCATCAAATATAGACACAAACACACGCACACACGCCTCGCAATCAGGAACTCAGACTTTGCAACATCAATAAAGAAGTTTCCTAATACGCTATAAGTTCGGTTCAGTTCGCTTCCTCCTCGCTGAAAATAACCATCATAAGCTCACATTATTCGATGGTTGGCTACACTGAAATATAGAGGCTCATACTTTCAAGCATTTCCGGGCTCACACATATACATCTTCGTTTGATAAGGCTTTGATAGAGGCTGTGTTAGTATTATATAAGGGTTATGTCATGAGCCTATAGTTTGACAAGGGTTCTGCACTATGAATATGAAGAAGACACTCATGAAAAAACAACTCTTTGTGGTCTTGTGATATATTTGTTGTGAGAGCCGAAAGCTTCTGAGAATAGACAGAGAATCAAATTATATACAAACAGGAAAGCAGTGATAGAAAGCCCAAGTGTTAAGGGGTGATAGACAGACCAAGTGTTAAGGGGTGATAGACCAAGTGTTAAGGGGTGATAGACCAAGTGTTAAGGGGTGATAGACCAAGTGTTAAGGGGTGATAGACCAAGTGTTAAGGGGTGATAGACCAAGTGTTAAGGGGTGATAGAAAGCCCAAGTGTTAAGGGGTGATAGAAAGCCTAAGTGTTAAGGGTACGTACTGCACACCCTTCACGCGCACTTGCTAACCTTACACTGATGGGCATGGAAGCGTGGGCTATTATCTTCTTCAACTCTCTCTTCCTCCCCTCCTCCTCCTCCTCCTCTCTGCTGGGCATAGATATACGCTTACCCTTGCTCACCCGGTGCTACGAGTTTTTCTCTTTCCTCCTCCTCCTCCTTTTTTCTTCTCTTCATCTTTTAAGTTTTATTGTTTCATTCATTCATCTTGTTTCTTTAGTGTATAGTATTGGGGAAGGAGAAGGAATGGGTGATATCTCTCATTTTTAGTGCTTGTTTATATATAGTGTCAGATTCACATATGTTGGTGGCTGTGGTTGTAGTAGTAGTAGTAGTAATAGTAGTAGTAGTAGTAGTAGAGGCAAAAAGAAGTGTTTGGAAGAAAAAATTAAAAGAAAAGAAAAAAGGTGCAAAGAAAAAAAAGAGCTATAATAGTTAATAAGGAAAGAAGTAGTGTTTACAAGAAGAGTTTAGGAGAAGTGTTAATTTAGAAGAAAACAGTTAATAAACAAAGAAGAAGTATAGGTATATTTAGAAGAAAAGAAGTGTTTAGAGTCTACATTGATTGATTGATAGTCTATTGTTGCAAGTAAACGACAAAGGAGAAGGGAGGACATGCATTTTCAACGAGGCAAGAGAGAGACTGTCACCCTCCCTCCCTCACCTGCCCCGCTCACCTGTTCTCCCCTTCCCTCTCTCCCTTTCTCCGGGCCTCGAGGTGACTTTCTCCTCGGGCAGGTGGGCAGGCAAGGCCGAGATGCCGTTACCTGTGCATACCGGGGGGAAGATGCTCCTCTCCCACCCCCCTCCCCCGCACCCACACATTTCATTAAGGGAAGGGGGGTCTGTGGGGGGGGGGGGTCCATTTTTTTAGGGCCTGGTAAAATATCACCCCTGTTGTTGTTGTTGTTGTTGTTTCCTGATATAGTTTTTCCTCTTCATTCTCCTCCTCCTCCTCCTTCCCCTGTTCTTCTCCTTTTATGGATATGTTGATGCGTAGCCTTTGAAATGGAAGCTCCTGAAGTATCTGTTATTATTGTCGTACTAAATTGTTATACGTAATGGTCTCCTTCTTCTTCTTCCCTTGCTTCTGTTTCTCATATTCTCCTCCTCCTATAGCTTTCCTTCTTCTTCGATCCCCTCTTTCCTTCACTATATCCTCCTTTTCCTCCTCCTCCGCCCTCTGCCTCGATCCCCCTCCTCCTGCTCTTAGTTTTCCCTCTTCATTTTAATTCCTCTTTCCTTCACCTCCTCCTCCTCCTCCCCCTCCCCCTGCTCTTAGTTTCCCCTCTTCATCCTCCCCTATCCTTCACATCCTCTTCTTCTTCTTCCTCCTCCTCCTGCTCTTAGTTTTCCTTCATCCTCCTCTTTCCTTCACATCCTCCTCCTCCTCCTCCCTTTCCTCCTTCTCCTAGTTTTCCCTCATCTTCCTCTTAATATCCTTCACATCCTCCTCCGGCCCCTCCTCCTGCTCCTATAGTTTCCCCTCTTCATCCTCCCCTTTCCTTCACGTCTCTCCTTAATTCCTCTTCTTCCTCCTCCTGCTCTGAGTCTAAATTTTTCCTCTTCTTAATTCTCCTTTTCGCCTTTCTTCATCTTCCTCCTCTTTTTCTTTAGCTTCTTAAAATCTTCGTTGTATTTGATATGTGGTTGCAACACTGACATTATTTACCAGTGACTCAAGAAAATTTCATCATGCTTTGTATTTGGGGATGAACGTCTGTAAATGGAGCCTTCGCGTCCGCCATGATGAACTTGCTATATTACAAATTAAGTCTTCAAGATGATGACTATACTACCTCATTAAAAAGAATATATGTAGACAGTAGCGGGCCTTTCACTGTCATATGTTAGCAGCGATCCAAAACCCAGATTATAGGCCTATCGTCGAAGGTCATCGTTATCTTCATCACCTATTATCATTGTCATATTTTACGTATTATTTTATCAGAATATCTTTGAGTTGTTGCCCGTATTGGAGGCTGTTTTTATTAAATGGTATTTTGCTTTGTTGTTTCTGTTGGTGTATTAGAAAACGGATCTTTCAAGGCAAACTCAATCATCTAATTCTGTGAAGGACCTTGACTTTGTCCACTAACACGACTAGGGACACCGTCTTGTGGTTTGCCCCATTGAAAAAGAATCTCATAATTTAGAGTATGCCGTGGAATCATATGGTTACACCTTCCTGCAATAGTGTAGCCTACAAATTAAGAATCTCTGATCAAACTCAATAACTTGGCTTATAATTATCACCTTCCAGGATGACTTCCTCTATAAATATAGGCTATCCTTGAATTGTTGGCCTTATCAAAGATAGACAACCTTTGAGTCGGTGAAACAGTAATTATTATGGACTACCTTTGCTGGAATTAATTAAGCCATGCAAAGTTGAAGACATTGATCGATGGTTTCCTACCTTAATGTACGTATATGGAACACTTAGCTAAGTTATGTAACTGGGCTGATAGGTTGATTAAATAATTATACAAGTCGAAATGGCGAACTATCAGATTGCTTGATTGGTCATTTAATTCACTGATTGATTCTGATATATTGCTTGCATACCTAGAATAAACAAAAAAAGTGCTATATTAATGGAAATGCTGATGCTGTTTATGTGTGTGAAAAGTCATGAAAAGGTGTACTGAGGTGATGTGCCACAAGATTTAGCACAGTGATGGATCTATTGGGGCCGAGATGTGGCCATGATATGCTAATGAAGGGTTATGGCGGTGGGTGAGGCACACTGGCGGGCCACGGGACGGGCAGTAGGCGAGTGGTGACAGACGAGGGGACTGGAAAAGCACATAAGAGCCATCGTGGGCAGTGCAGGCCAGGTGCAGGCGTGTGCAGGGCGTGGTGGCGGGGCAGGCCCTTCAAGCAGGCCGCCGGGTGACGTCACGCTCACCATGCTCCACACGGCCGCAAATCCATATATAAGCGCAAAGTCTGTGAAACATTTCAATATCCCTGCGAGGCCAGCGCTGGGCCGCCACAAGGCCACACGCCCTTGCTAAAATATTCCCCTGCCCCCTGGCGAGGCGTGTGAGGGTGTGTAGGGCCTTGGGGAGGGCGTGCGGGCGGCCAGTGCAGGAACCGTCCCCGGCCCAGCAGGAGGTGACGAGGCTGTCTGGCCCAAACACTGGCAGCCAGCGAGGTGGTAATGGCGTGCGTGCTGAGCCAGGCCAGGCGGGGCGTGAGGCCAGCCGCCCCCAGCCTGTGAGGCGTGGAGGCCGCGGGACCATGCGTGAGGCCCCCGTCAGGCGGGTGCTGCTGCCAGACCTCCCGCCCCTGCTGCCGTGCCACACCGTGCCCGCCCCGTCAGCTGACCTGGCCCCCGTGCACGGCGCCAGGGCCAGGACCGCCCACGCCCACGCCCACGCCATGGATAAGCGGGCCGCGGGCGAGGGTGTGGCGGAGGGCGGGGTGGCCGCCGAGCTGAGGGACAAGCTCTCCCTCAGGGGCGGCGTCAACGGCATCAAGCTGGGCACCACGGACGTCGAGGTGCACGTCCCCGCCCTCAAGTGCCGCCCCCCCGCCGTGCCCACCGTGCCCCCCCCGGAGGAGCCGTGTTCAGAGTCTAGTCAGGAGTCCAAGAGTGACCTCAATGGTGCGGTGTGCAACGGCCACACCGTCTCAGAGGCCACCAGCAGCGGCAGCATTGCCGTCTCCGACACCTTTTCCCTGGCCTCGGAGCGCTCGTCGGACTCGTCGCAGTCGCTGTGCGGGGCGCGGCCCAGGACCCGACACACCTCCGGGGGCTCGTCGCAGGGCACCCAGAGCACCCCAGCGCATGACCTCAGCCTCAGCTCCGCCAGTGACAGTTTAGTGACTCCGGAAATATGCATAAGTCCCGTGCCTGCGGCGGCGGCGGTGGCGGACGACCTACAAGTGGAGTACATTAATTACGAGAACGAGTTACAAATGTCCGCCATAATGAGGCTAATCCAGAAGGACCTGTCTGAACCTTACTCTATATACACGTATAGATATTTTATACATAACTGGCCCAAGCTGTGCTTCCTGGTACGTATGTGTTGGTGGGCGGCGGTGTGTTGCGCTTATCTTGTGTTGCGGGTGTAGGTGTGTCCCTGGCCAGGTCGTCCTTGGGGTGGTGCCCGGGCCTGGCTGGGCAGCGGTGCTTGCCGGACCCCAAGATGAAGAGGACGTCACGCTGCCCTGGATCTTCCCTGTGGCGGCACTGTGTGTGTGTGTGTGTGTGTGTGTGTGATATGATTCATAAAGTAGTATTGCTTATTCAGTTTATAAGTTTAGGTCTTTATTTTCCCTAATGAGGTTGGACTGGTTATAAGTCTCCCACAGTCATATACTCTCTCCCCCCAGATGTTCATCCTTCTCATATCTTCCTCCACACACCCTCTCCAGGTCATCTTCAGTCTTCCAGCTGGTCTCCTCCCTTCTACCTCCACCTCTGCAGCTCTTCTTAGTATACGCTCATCCTTCCTCCTCTTGACATCCCCTCACCACCTCAACCTTTGCCTGCTCAGCACTTTCAACACGTCTTCCACGCCACACCTTATCACCTCCATTTGATATCCTGCCCTCCCATCTCACACGCCCATGTATCTCAGCAATCTGCAGTCACTGCTCCTCATTGTCCTCTCCAACTCTTTGTTGGTCATGTTTATGTTCTGGACAACATCACTGGTCTCACACATGCACAGTAGATATTTACCCTACTCCTTAATGATATTTTTCTGCTGACCAGCAAGTTTGATCACTATTTTATCCATGCAGCTGCTATTCTTGTTCTCACTGCTGTCTGCTCAAACCTCACACGACAACATCTCTCCCAAACAGCAGAATGGTCCACCACTTGAAGGCTACCTCCATCTACTTCCATTGTCTCCTCCTCCCTCCTCTGTTTCCTGTCCCCTCTCACACACTGGGCACCTGTAATTCACCCCTGCTTGATTTAGCTTCCTCAGTCTTGAGCATCTCTTGTGGCATGACTTCCCACATCCAGTGTCCTGCTTTGTCATTTTCACAGCATCATCATAATTCTTTAGAGGTTTGGTAGTATGAATTTACTATACACTAGTGGAGTATGAGGAAGTCTTTGGCTGTTGCAGGTTTGATTGATGTCTTGGGTGTTTCCTCAGACCAGTTATGTTGTGAGAGAGGTGTTTCAGACACTAGGTTGGCCTTAGAAAAATGTTCAAATTTTAAAACAGGAAAATTTATTGGAAAGATATAACTTGCTCAAAATGTGATTTTGTAATATTTTTGTCTTTTATATTTTTATTCATGACCTCAAGAGTTTTCTTAGGTACCTAGTTGCTATTTATAAGCAGCTTGTCAGTTTAGTCAATCTTGAGTTGTTATTTACCAAGTAGCTGGGCCTATAAGCCATGCCTAACCACACCATATGAAGGAGCTTTGACCCCACTTGTCCCCCCTACCTTTTATGGGAGGGTCTTTGCACTGTCCTCCTACTATCATCAAGGGGACTTGCCACTTTCTTAAAGCACATGAGAAATTGATCTACTTTGGAAAAGTTTTTTTTTTCTAGCAACCTGCTTGGGGATCAACCCCAGGCCATTGAGACATGAGGCAGTCACAAGCATTAAGCCAAAGGGTGCCCCACAGCTTAAGGCCCTCAGTCATTATCTGCATCACCGGCCATTACACCTCTGCCTCCACCCACCCTGTGGCTAGAACAGTTTCCGGTCTGCTTGATGTACAATGATGTAAATATCCAATATTCAGGGAGCACTGCTCAGTAAATAGTCGGTCCGTTTTTCATAAATACCTAATGCATCAAGATCAGGTTGGAGAAGGTGAAGATTGTATCTCCCACATATATTTCATTATTATGATGCCCATGGTGTCTGTAGTTTTTTTGGCATCCTGCTGGTCAGTCCCAACCAGTACAGGGGTCCCCCTTATTTGGCACCAATATAGAAAAAAATGATTCAGCAAAAACTAACCTATTGGAATATTATATAACTGGGTTTGATGAATACTTGAGCAGTCTTTTTCAGAGACAGATTGTCCATATCCGGGTAAAGTATGATGCTCTTCCACATGACAGTTTTCTTCACTGGAAAACAGCTACAAAAGAACTACCGGTATATATAGTAAACTTGTTGAAGAAGTTGTGCAGTGTTGTCACTCAAATGTACATTGCTCCGCTGACCTAACCTATTTATATCTATTTATAAACGTACAGCAGTTGCTCCAATCTCAATATGTCCGTGATGAGGACATGAGATTGTTTAGGTAAAATTTGAGGCTTCTCCAGGTGTGGTGTATTCTTCACTAGGGAGGGAGCAGGGGTTGGCAGGACATTTGACATTACCAGCACTAAGTTTTAATCATGGAATGATTAAGCAACTGTAAACATACAGTATATGGTAGCATGTGATAGGAAAGTTCTTTTGATACAGGAATGCATTATCAAAGTAGATAACTTGGAAAGGAAGGAATGTAAGCAATTTTTTTTTATTTCAACCTTATTTTTTATTTTTCTACCAAGGATTAATTTTTGGGGTATTATTTATATAAAGTAGTTGCTTAAGTTTGACAGGTGTTGATGGAACATTGTTAGTCTCAAAATAAGTTTTGTGTATATACTGTAGCCCAAGGTAACATTCAGAGGTAGGAACAGTCAGCTCAGGCAGGGCCGTAATAGCTCCTCTCTGAGTGTTGTGTGTGCTCCAGGCTGTCTCAAACGGAGAGGTGGTGGGGGCCATCGTCTGTAAGCTGGACGTGCACAAGAAAGTCACGGTCCGGGGCTACATTGCAATGCTTGCCGTCGATCACAGGTTTCGCAAAAGAAAAATTGGTAAGTAGAAAAGGAAACATGCTGTGTATTAATTTTGCTGTCATTCAGGTTGGAATAGACACAGTAAATGCTATCATCAGATTTTTATATGTCATATTAGTATTTATTAATAGTTATGTTGCTAGTTTGGCTTTTCAATTCCATTTTTGGGAGGGAGGAAGTTAGAGGTGTTGGAATTTTACATATTACACATTACAAATTCAGTCATAAAAATCATATAAAAAATCAACAAAACCAACAAACCACACCTTGTAAAACAGGTCAAAAATGCCAAATCAACTACATTGTTGTTGGTGGAGTCTATTAAGATGTTTAAGAAAATCAGGCATATATAACCTTGGTGTAATTTTCAATACAATATACCAGTAATGCATAAACCACCAAATATTAGTTGTGAATAGCATTTAATCTAGTAGAAGGTGCTTAAAGTGTAGTAAAAGGATGTGAATGAATGTCAATTATTTTTCCTGACCTGAACCTCATTTCCTTCAGGGTCAAACTTGGTGCAGAGAGCAATCCGTGCCATGGCCACCGACGACGCTGACGAGGTTGTGTTGGAGACGGAGATCACCAACAAGCCGGCTCTCAGGCTGTACGAGAACCTGGGCTTCGTCCGCGACAAGAGACTCTTCCGGTAGGTTGTTTCACTGATGCTCGTGGTTAGGGCCATATTACTAAACATTTTGTCTCCCAAGTTCACATATTTGACAAGGCTTTCGTAGGAGTTTTGGGCATTTCCAGGAGTAGTTTTATGACCCTGGTGGTAGTTTGACCCTTCTTCTGTACCGTGAACCTAAAGAAACACTCCTTAGAACCCGATTGATCCCCTCTTTGACCTTTAGAAATAGTTGGTGAGAAGCGAAAGTGTCTTGTAAAACCAACCTTAGGCTTAACACTCCTCTTTCTTCTTGTACTTTTTTTCTGCTTTTTCTTTTTTCTTGTCTTATATTTTTTCTTTTTCTTCATCTTTTTTTCTTCTGCTTTTGCTTTTTCTTCTTTTTCCTCTTCTTTTTTTCTTCCTTTTCTTCTTTTTCTTCTTCTTAACACTCCTCTCTCATCACAGGATATTTTGCACCTTATTTATGTCTCTCTTTGTATTAAGAAAAAAATCAAACTCTTGCTTACGTTCTCATTTCTGTTTAGGTGTATGTATTATTTAAACCACTCTACATATCAACTGTTTAGGTGTATGTATTATTTAAACCACTCTTTACATATCAACTCTTCCTCTTCATTTAACATCCTTATTTTCCCTTATGGGGTTGGACAGGCTATGAGATTGTTTAGGCATCATTCTTTAACATTTCTCAAGTATAATTCAGAGTAACCAGAAGCATACCATCAACATTCCTTCCTCTGATAATTCCTTGTATCCGTCCTTTCTTCTTTTTATTAGTACTTTCTTTTAATTTCTCACATACTCATCCTTATATCAACCTTTGCCCAGATAATTAAACTTCTCTTGGTATGTTGCTGTATGTTATGTAGGTATGTTGTATGTTGCTGCTGCTGCTCTTGTATGTTGTCAGTAAGTTGTGTGTGGTTGTATGTTGTCAGTCTGTTGTGTCTGGTTGTATGTTGTCAGTATGTTGTGTCTGGTTGTATGTTGTCAGTATGTTGTGTCTGGTTGTATGTTGTCAGTATGTTGTGTCTGGTTGTATGTTGTCAGTATGTTGTGTGTGGTTGTATGTTGTCAGTATGTTGTGTCTGGTTGTATGTTGTGTGGTTGTATGTTGTCAGTAAGTTGTGTCTGGTTGTATATTGTAAGTTGTGTCTGGTTGTATGTTGTCAGTATGTTGTGTGGTTGTATGTTGTCAGTATGTTGTGTCTGGTTGTATGTTGTCAGTAAGTTCTGTCTGGTCTCTCTGATATGAAGGTCCTTTGTTACTTATTTATGGAAACAGGAAGTGGTTGAATGTGGCACTCTGGGGAGGTGGACTATTGTATTATCCACACGGGAAATGAAGTTCGGCAATTGTTATAGATGTTTATTTTTCATGATTTTCTTACAGATGTTTAGATACTTATTATAGAAGTCTAGTTTGCATGAAAATATATGTAGATGAAGCTCAGATGGGCTCATTTTCATTTATTTATTTATCTTTATTTATTTACATATTTTTTTACGTTTTGGTGTAAGAGGTTGGGTGGGTTTTGTGATGGTTAGGTAGAGGTAGTTAAGTAGATGACCTGGCAACCCTCCCTTATCTATTTTTTTACATTTTGGTCCATAAGGTTGAGTGGGTTTCATAAGGTTTAGGTAGAGGTAGTTAAAGTAGATGAGCTTGGACTAACACACAAACATACAGAATCAGACACTACTTCGATATCCTCCCTCATCTATTTTTTTACATTTTGGTACATAAGGCTGGGTGGGTTTCATGATTAGGTAGAGGTAGTAGTAGTAGTAGTTGTAGATGAGCCTCGGCTGACACACACATACACACACACACGGATCTAGACACTACCTGGCAACCCACCCTCATCAAGGACTTGGCCAGGAATTGTAATGCTGCAGTGACTGGGCCAAGCGGGTTTGTGGTGTGCAAGAAACTGCTTATCTGTATTCATACCATGGGTCATACTTTACACACTTGTGCTTTCCAGGCTCACACTCATAGCTGTATTTTTTCTTTCTTTTTAGTGTAAAGGAAACCACTCAAGGGCAAAAAAAGAAAACGATTATGAAAAAAAAGTCTAAATTACTGCTCCTATAAAAAAAGAGTATGAGGAATGGCAAAAAGAGAGGTCAATTTCAGGATTATTACTTTTTTTTAAGAGTAGAGGAGGGAGTCATATCCAAGACCTAAGTTGTTATGTTGATAGCTCCTCTGAACTGTTTAATGTATTCAGTATCCAGAGTGAGGAAACCAGAGATAGATAGATAGCTGATGGATAAGCTAGATGTGAATGGGGAAGAGACAAAAACTGTACAAGGACATTAGTGTGAGGAATGCTGCTTTTAGTGGCTCAAGTGTGCTCTGTGTTAAGAGTGAAGACAAGAAGGAAGGAGGAGAGGAAGGGTAATGACAGGAAGAAGGTATTGATAAAATGTGAATGCTTTAACAAGGTAGAGAGACACACAGTTTTTTTTTTTTTTTTTTTTTTTTTTTTTTTAAGTGGAGGAGACAGCTCAAGGGCAAAAAAAAGAGAGAAAAAAAAAAGAAAGAAACAATAATGGGAAAAAAAGCCCGCTACTCGCTGCTCATGTAAAAGAGCAGAGAAGTGGCCAAAAGATAGGTCAATTTCGGGAGGAGAGGCGTCCTGATACCCTCCTCTTGAAAGTCAGGGTTGTGTGCTGAAGGGACCAGGAACACAGGAACAAGTGAGAGGGGAGTGAGTGGGGTCTGAGCAGGGATGTTGTTTGCTGCCTTGCCATTCCCTCACCGGTGTTCTCTCGTTGCAGGTACTATCTTAACGGGGTGGATGCACTGCGGTTGAAGCTGTGGCTCAGATAAGATCAAGGTACCTGACCCATGTTCCTCCTTGTGCATGCCTTGGCCTCCTGTACCTCTTCTATCTCTTGCCGTGGTGAAAGTAGTTGTTTACTCTGTTGTTCATTCATATTCTCTGCCTCACCTTCATGGGACTGTACATAGTGTATATTCAGGTCAGTGTCAGATGTACTACAGAGTTTGTCCAGGGTGTGATTTGCAACTACTGAAAACATACAACTGAAAAAAAATGAGTGGTGACTTCTTTTATCATTATTATTATTATTATCATATCATTATCATTATTATTATTACTATCATTATTATTATTATTATTATTATTATTATTATTATTATTATTATTATTATTATTATTATTATTATTATTATTATTATTGTTCTGAAGGATACATGTATCTGTATAAAAATTAATATCAAAAGAGGAGGTTGAGATGAGAGACTGGTCATCCCTTATCTGTTGTCCCTGACACAGTTCTCTAAACGGTAACACAGGCCATGTTTTTCCCTCTCTCCCAGCCCCTGCAGAAAGTGGGGTAACCTCTAGTAATGGTAGTGACTTTATTATTATTATTATTATTATTATTATTATTATTATTATTATTATTATAACAACCACCCTCCATATTGAGACTGTTGACTTGGTGATTATTATCAGTCCTGATAAGTAATACCATCTGTTATCATCATCTCTGTAACTCATCATCAAAGTTGTAACAAATCAAACCCCCACAGACCCTTCAAATTTAAAAATGTTCTCAAAAGTTTTTAGACTAACATGTAATGAATTGGTAAATGTGTAGATTAATCTCACAGCAAAGCTAAGTGTGTGTTCATAGTTCAGCTCACACTTGTGGCTCTGATTCTGTTGGGCATTATTACAACGGAGGCATTATCAAGTAACTTGGTCTGGCTGCAGGGAGAAGTTGCTAGCACAAAAGACTCTAGTGTCTGGCTTATCATTCATTTCTCTTATGGTCATGTCTGCTTAGTTTCTTATGCATCTACACCTCATACTGTTTTATTTTATGTCAGCACAAGACTTTTTGAACTATTCAAGAACTACTTTTATCTAATTACTTCTTAGTTTTTATCATGACTGCAGGCCATTTGTCAATGGTCTTACTGTTATTCACTGCGAAGTAGTCTCACACTTGTTTGTTAGTGACGTGGTTCATCAGGAGGCTGGGTGGTGTGGCCTCACCTGTCCTGGTGAGCCCAGCGCATACCAGCAGCCAGACCAACTTATGGGCCTGAAAGAACCCTTTCCCTGAGCAAGGCATGCTGTGCCGGGTCAGTCCTTGGATGGCCAGCTTATTGAGAGGCCTCACCTACCTCCCTTCAGTACAGTCTGAGTGTCTCGCAGGGTCTGTGGGTGTAGTGATTTGGTCTCCTGTCTGGTGCCCAACACTGATGCAAATGTTGGCAAACTGACCTGTGGGATAATTTACACTTGCCTTAAAACTCTTCATGAAGTGAAGAAGTGAATTTTTAGAAGATAAAAGGATGAAATATTAGAATGATAATCTTAAGAATGTTGCTTTATTTTGCTGTGCACTGTTATGGAATAAAATTTTATTTGAACTTGTCTAGCTCCTAATTTGTTGTGTAATAAAGTACAGACCAGACAAATTGCTTTTCCTCATAGACTTAGTATAAATTATGCTCAGTCTTGTTTTGCCTCCATGAAAAGCACCAAGTAAACATATGACGTGCTGTTCACATGACAGTTGTTGCTCATGGGAGGGAGGGGCTGCCTCAGGGCCTTGGCTGTTTCATGGACTTGGCAGTCCTTATCCACAAAGCCTCATAACTAAAGATAAGGCCATCCTTTGGATTATGAACTCAAAAGTTTGGAAAGTAAAGGCTGGGCTGGTGCAGGCTACAAGACTCAACTGGCTCCCCTCAGCACTGGCAGGTCTTGTAGCCTCAGGCAGGCAGTCACTAAGTGGGGGAAGAGTGCACGTCTTCCACCGCAGCAAAGCTCTGGACAGGCAGTTAAGCCTCTGAAAAGTCACTTTTCCTTCATCTAGAAAAAGATATTGAATTTTTGCAAACATATTGAAAGACAGTTACTCCCTATGATAAGCTGAATGAGTGTTGGATTAGGGTATTCAAGAAAACGGTACGTATCTGAATTGAAATAGGCAATGAAATTATCATTTTAGTTCACCGGTACGGAATCTGAATCCCGAGTTCCTTTTAAAGTACCAAGTTTCACTTTATAATCCAAATCCTGAAGGTGTTTTCATTGATGGATCTGATCACTCTTAGCCCACTCCTCCTTGCATGTTTCTGCACCTTTGTTGTTTGCACAGTTGTTTACTTGCTCACTGTGGGATCACATTATTATTATTATTATTATTTATTCTTCATTGAGTACCTATCTCAAAATATACTTCACAGTACAGTACAGGTATTCACTTTGATATGCTAAGCACAGTAGTTCAGTTGGTAGCACCTTTGTATAATGCTGCCAACTGATTCAATCCTCTTCATATCTAGGCTTTTTCTGGGCTGCTGGCTGCCCCCAGGCCCTTGGTAGCATAGTGCATAACAGTGGTGGGTTTTACCAGGAAGTCATTCAACGGATTGGGCTGGCCCGCTGTGTTATGGACTCGCTCAATATGAGTATGTACCATTGTCGATATCTCTGCAGGCAGACAAAGATTTTAGTAAGTCACTTGTGCTTCCTGTCTTGCTGTATGGCTGTGAGACATGGACACTAAATAGTGACTTGGAGAGGCGTGTCGATGCCTTTGGTATCAAGTACCTTCGCAGGATCATGGGGTGTCTGGAATGATTTAGTGGTGAACCAGCGACTACCTCTGAAACTGAATGGAGGCTTGTTACCACCTTAGTCCATGAATGCCAACTCTGGCTGCATGGGCACGTGGCATGCTTCCAAGACGTTGATCCTGCTCATAGGGTTGTTTCTGTACGAGACAACCCTGAGTGGAGGAAACAAGGGGGACACCCACGTAACTCATGGCTGGAGCAAGTTAATTGATCCTGCCAAGAGTGGCTTGGAATGGGAAGGGTAACTGTGTGTAGACTTGCTCAGAGGGACTGTCGGGGGTGGAGGCGGTAGGTGAGTGAAGCAACGTCCCCCCTGGTGTATGTTCCTGTTAATTTAGTTAGTAGTAGATAATGAAGTGTTTAGTATGAGGATTTTTTACAGGCTTTCACATGCCATGTCCCTACTCTGGCCTCTCATGCCAGCTGAACCCACTGTTGTCAACACATCAAAGCCTTGCAGCTCTGATCAGCAGGTTGGATGTGGTCTTAACTGCCATATGAAAATCTGATGCCATTCCTCCTGAATGTTAAATGTGGCTGTCATCCCTACCCAGAAAGGGAAAAGGGGCCATCAGGACTGGAACAACTACTGCAGTATTAACTTGCTCAGTGTGCCAGGCAATGTGTTTGCCCCTCTATTGCTTATGCAGATTTGCAGTCAACTACTGAGATCACAGACCTGAGCAGTCATGATTCATGCCTGATAAATCATCAACAGACTGTATCCTATTGCTTCGCTTACCGGTGGAGCGCTGTCATGAGTTTTGAAAGGGATGCTCGGTCTATATTGATCTCAAGAAGATGTTTGATTGAGTCCATTGTGAGGCAGTCTTGGATCTCCTGTGACTCTGCGGGATTCCTGGAAAGATTGATTGGCCTCTACTGTAGGACAGAGAGTGCTGTAAAGTGTGGGAAGGGGCCCAGCTTCTTTTCTGTGAATGCAAAAGTGGGGCAGGGCTGTGTCCTTGCCCCATCACTTGTGTGGACTGGGTATTAGGCAGAGTTGTGGGCCAGTTATTGTGGAGTACTTGTTGGCAATGCCAGGGTCCTTGATCTTAGATTTGCTGGTGATGCAGTAATCCTTGCGGAGTCGCTTGAGATTTGATGACTCGAGGCACTGCACAAGAAGGCAAAGCCATTAGGACTTTGGGTTCCTGGGCCAAGGTACAGGTGTTTGGAGGCATACTAGATGAAACGATATGGACTGTTCATGCATGTGGCGAGGACATTGAGTTCTTGGAAAATATCACACACCTTGGTAGTGTAGTGCAAAATAAGAGTGGGTCATGTCTAAAGTCTTCTGGCAAGTTGGCTTGGCTTATGGTATGATGAACTTGCTAAGCACAAATATATGTGTAGAAGGATGAAGATCTGGATCTTCAAGTCGTTTGTGCTCCTGTCTTACGTTATGGATGCAAGGCATGGATACCTCTGGTAACTAAAAGTTCACAGAATCATGGGATATTGCTGGAAGGACTGTGTCAAATTGGCAGTTATTCTTTGAGACTGAACTGAGGCTCATTACTTTCATGGTCCTTGAACACCAACTCTTGAATACAAGGGCACGTGCCATGCTACCCAGAAGTTGGCCCTGCTCACCAGGTTGTTTCTGCAAGTAACAACCCTACAAAACAACCCTGAGTGGAGGAGGTTAAGGCAGTGTTTATAAATGTTGTGGCTAGAGTAAGTTAATGGGTCCTGTTGGGACGTGTTGGGTATGGGAAAAGCACTGGCATGGAGACTTGCTCTGAGGGTCTCCCAGGGATGATATAGTGATTGAGCACCCTCTATCCCACCCCCCCATCTGTTGTACTCCCCTGTTGATTAATGAGAGGTTACTGCATCAAAGAAGTGCCAGGACGTCATAGGACAGGCGTGAAGAGACATTGTTAAAATATCCACAAGAATTAGTTCTGAAATTTATTGCGTATATGTTTTACAGATGTTTACAGAAGTATTTCATGAGCAAATCACAGTTTTTGTTCCATTCACCAAATACAGCATTTCCATTAAAAATCAATTTGTATGAAGAAAACAGCACAGAAGCATGATGTCCTTGGGTGTGCGCCCTGTGCTGCCTTGTGTGTCAAGGGTGAGACTTCATCCTACTTGTTAGGTCTCTCCACACAGTAAAACAGTTTCCCTTGTTTTCCAGACTACTAAGTGTGTGTGTGTGTGCATACATGTGTGTGTTGGTCCTAAAATTTGAGCTGGGCAGAGCTGTGCCATCGCCCTGCCCCTCCCTGCCCTGCCACACCGTGCCACGCCACGGCAGAGAACTCCCTGCAGTGGCATATGGTTACCACGCGTGATCTGAAGGTTTGGTTTGTGCTCATACAGATTGGAGTCTGATCTAAGTCACATATTTCTGTTCTTAATTTTTAGTATTCTCTTTGATTTGCATGAAAAAAAAAAAAAAAAAAGTCCTTGTCTCTGATGGGATGGTTCAGGCTGATTGCTAGACTTCAGAAAGGCATTTTTTTTTCATACTAAGTCAACTTCTCTGCTGTGAATGTTAATCTGGCATCAACTGGTGACTGCCGGCTGAATACCATGCAGTGTCCAAGTGTAGGCCGGGTGATGCACGCAGAGTTTAGTAAGCAGTTTCACCCTGAGGAAACACCATGGCTGAGAGACAGGCTGTGGAAACATGAACACATTTAGATACATTTATTGAAGAACATGGTGGGACGTGGGGTTAGTAATGATGGTAGTAATCTTATTAATTGTAAACCCTCAATTTAATGAACTGGCAATAGGAGGATACCGTCAGGATGGCCAGTCTGTTCACTTAAGCTGGATCTGTCCCGGCTGTGGCTGGATCTCTCGCCGAGTAAGGAAGGTCGCTGCTGCTTGCCTGTTGGCTGGCATCTCTGTCACCCATCACTGGCTTAAGTTCAGAAAATATTAACATTTCTTTACTTAGCTCATCTGTTGGACAAGATAGGTAAATATTGTCAATGCCATTGGATTAAGTAGTGATTTTACAACCATCACATGATTTTCAAAATTTGTTAGTGTAAAGAAGAAGTAACTATGGTGAGCAGAAGTTAGAGAATAACATTTAATGTTTATACCACTTTTACAAATCCTTTCTCGTCTCCTCTTATATTTCACTTCATCTAAAATCTGATCGTACCATTGTATTCAGGAGGATTTTATGTCCTAGAACAAACTTTATTCTAAAATTGATTGTTATTGTTGCAAATAGTAAGTAAAGAGTGGTATAAATATTAAATGTAATTCTGACACACCTTGATAACTATTTTTCACCCTAATGAGTTTTGAACATGATGTTATGGTTGTACAATCTCTGCTCAGTCTAATGGGACCAACAATATTTACCTATTTTGTATAAAAGAATATGCATGTTTTCTAAGCCTGGGCTGGTGTGTTGGGCGAGGGAGGTGTCAGGCGCCTTGCCGCCAACCACCAATCAGCAGCATCCCTACTTACTCGGCTGTGAGCCAGGGAGCCAGCCTCAGGGGATGGACTATATTAAGATAAATCACCAGAAATGAGTAACATTCATGTAATGAATGAAAAAATATAGCGGAGGTTCTTAGTTGAATGCTAATTGCTATTCATTTACAAATTCTGATGTCTACCTCTGGAACTTCCACAAGAGAATACCTACAAGTCTCCTTTCACTCTTGTCTGCAGACTTATCTCTCTACACCTTCAATTTCCTCTTGGAAATAATGCTTCTTCAGTTTTTCTACCATCTCATTGTCCACACTTCTCCCTCCTGCAGGCTGTCCCCTGGACTGCCCACATGCTCCATTAGAGGTGTGGTAAAGATCTGGAGAATGTGCTACTTTTGTTTTGAACAAATATGAATATTTTGGAAATCAGTAGTTTTAATTGATGACAAATTTTCAAGTTAACTAACCCTGCCAAAATAACTCAACCAATGTCCCAGCCTGGCCATTTGTGGCATGTTGGCCTGGCCACCGTGGAGGCAGTGGACATAAACAATGACACATCCTCCGACCTGCGCTCATTAACTTCCATATACTCTTATGAAAAACTCTGAAATCCACATTTTAGTTATCCATTGAGTTACTTGAACCTATTCCTAAGGTGAGAGGAAAGTGGATGGTTGTGTTGAGATAATGTTCAGTACACATGCCAAATCTTCACCAGGAGTGTTGGCTTTATAGCCTCAGTCAAGTAAAAAATACACAAAATCTTGAAAAAATCCTTACTTTTACTGTTACTAATATCAGTCTTGAATTCAAGCTTTTACATTTATAAGTTTGGTAGGCAAAAGTACTAACACTTACCACTTTGTTACCCTAACCCATCTTACTCTGCACATGTAGAGGATCACTTCCTGCTGCTTCACCACCCTGGTGTCCTCCCCTTTTGGAAATGAACAGTGTGGTGACGTGTTACTTTCAGCCTCCATTGAATTAAGGGTTTACTTTAGTGCTGGGCTGAGTACTTTGAGCAATTGTACATGGCAGACCCTGCTAGTGAGCAGCTTCAAACAGCTGGGCTACAAATAGTGGATGCTAACTCACCCACTGCCAAGCCCCACCCTCTCCTGGTAATGTCAGAGGCTGTGATAAGGCAGAGGAACGGAAAGGCAGCACAGTACAACTGCAGGTGATGTCTGGATGACTGGCATGGCCCTCAGTGTTATGTACTCACTCAGCTTACATGTATGGCGTTATCAATACCTGTCTGAAAGACAAAGATTCAAATCTTAAAAGTTGCCTGTGCTCCCTGTCTTTATGGATGTGAGACATTTACACTAAATAGGGACTTGAAAAGGCAAATTGATGCCTTTGGTAATAAGTATTCGACAGAGTCATGGGGCATTGCTGGAATGATGTAGTGTCACTTCAGTGATTACTCCAGGTCACAATTGAGGCCTGCTATCTGCATAGACCATCAGTGCCAACTCCTGCCAAATGGGCACGTGGCACATTACTCAGCCTTGTTCACTGGGTTGTTCCTGTAAGAGACAATCCTGTGTGGAGACAGCCAAGGGGACACCCACAACACTTGTGGCTTCAAGTTGATTAATCCTGCCTTGAGTTACTGGGGAAGGGAAGGCAGCCGGCACAGAGACTTGCTCAGGGGAATGGCATTGTAGGACAGGCAAGGCAACGTGCCCCTAAGTGTCTGCTCCCCCCGATTGATTGGTTTAGTAGTGCACGTTAAAGCAAGGATTGCGTTGTTACCAAATTATTACATAGCTTGGTTTTGGGCAGCATATTTGCTTTTTCAAACCTCAATAAGAATTTTTGACGGTCATTGGATTTTCCCAGTTTTTGCTAGATGCCATCCAGTGTGTGGAGAATGAATATACTGTAATGTTTTGGTATCTGTTGATACCAAAACAACACATCTGCTGAAATCCTTGAGGCCAATTTTGAGCAAAATAATACCCTAACTGAAATGATGTGGATGTTCCAAAAGTCATTGTTGGGGAGGGAAAGACTGAATATGCTGTTGTAAAATTCAGCCAATGTTTTTTTAAGTAGTCAGGACAATGAGTTGAATTAACAGCATATCTTAACTCCTCCCACCCCTGTTGCCAGCAGTGTGGTGGGAGGAGGGTACAGAGCTGCAGTGACAGAGCCGTAGCAGAGTGGCAAGATTCAGGGACAGTAGTGACTTGTTGATTGTTTTTGATGTATGTATTAGAGGGAGAGTTTAGACAAACATGTAGTGCATCAGCAGGAATCAGGGAGAACTGTTGCTGTTTTCTTATGTTATGTAATGAAGCTTGGGCCCTGAGCTGCTGTGTGTCAGGAGGGTTGAAAGCTTCATAGCTGCACCAGGGAGTGTCAAAAAGGTAGTGATGGACGCTGGAAGAGGACAATGTAAACATGCATAATTGATGGATAAAGGTCTCACTCTTCACATTGATATCATAAACCAGCCTTGAACACCCAGTCCATACCCAGCAATGACTAACAAGATCTAACCTTTCCCAGCATCCACCCATCACATGTAACCCGAGTTGGAGTGTTTCTCGCTTGGATTGGGCAACGATATAAACTGTATGGAGGTGATGAGGCTTAGTCCATGTTCTTAGACATATCGCTCTCCCATGATAGCTATTTTCTAAGCTCAAAGAGAAGATTAACTGGATTTTCATGGGTCAGTTATCCTGATCAAGGTGCATAAGCTGGGTAAAACTATCACCAGGATCACAAAACAGTCCATGAGAAGCCCAGCATCTTCTACGATAGGCTTTTCAAACAGGCAAACTGAGGTGCCGATACGTTTAAGAACATTTCAACATCAATGTGAACAGACTATAAATGAGGCCGCCACATGTGTGGTGCATCCAGACTAGTAGGGATGCCAGCCGCCGCCTCAACCATCACCCCAAACATGCAAGGTAGAGCTCAGAAGTGTACATAGTCAATACACTCGCACACAGACACTGCGCACACACACACACACACACACACACACACACTAGTAGTAGCCTTGCCAGCACCCTTCAGAGGTGTGTGGGGGTGCCATATAACAGCCCTCTCACCATTCCTACCTCGCCCCTCCCCTGCCCCCTCCCTGCTGTGTCCCCCACCTCCTGGCACTCCATAGAGGAAGTAGTGCCATGGGCCTCATCAGCTACCCAAAGAACAGGCCGTGCCCCCAATACTTAGGTTATTGCTGCCTTTGGAGAGAATGAAGAAAAATACAAAAATGTGTGACGCTGTAGAATTGCATAATTACAAGTAGTGAAATATTATGTTACCGAGCTGATTGGTGATGCAAAACAATAATTAATAATGTGCCATGAATACATTACGTTGCATTGTTTGTGGTTAGCAGTTTGTGCAGTGCTGGCGGATGAGAGGGAGGGAGAGAGAGAGCAAGTATGAAAGAAAATGTAAGCAAGCTACAGAGTGAGTGGCTGTATGAGAGGCAGGAGTACATGAGTTGCCTCACTCACAGGGTCAATATTGTATATTAATAACTTAACAGAAGCTTTTACTGTGCAAAATGAATGCTAATTTTTTAACAAATCTTCCCTCTTGATTTTATGATTTGTACAAGGACGCCAAAGTGTCCGAGCTGTGAGTGAGCGTGTGCGTGAGAAGAGACATTGTCGGCCGCCCGCTCCCTCACTCTGTCTTGTCATATAGTAACGTGTTCATGAGCATCGCATTAAGGTGTGTTCTAGGGTGTGTTTGGTCACCACACGTCAGCCAACACTGGTGGAGCGAGGGAGCCAGTGGTCATGGCTGAGCAACACACTTAAAGATATATTTTCTCTGATATGTGTTGCACTTTAAAAGTGTAATAAAATGTACCCTTATCATCATTTGTTACAACCCTCAGGGAAGGAATGTGGCGTGAAGTGAGTTGTGGTGAAGCTGTCCTCACATTACAGGAAGGTTGGTGCTTATCATTGTGCAGTGTTCGTGGCTTGATGTGGCACGTCTTGCAGCAGTGTTGAGGAGATTTTGTAAAAACAAGCCCGAGTTGAACCCATGAAAGTGACCTCTGATCTTTTCACGTGCAAGGTTTCAGTCGGAACACAGACACGGAATAGACCATACATGCCATTCAGACAACTAAGAGACAATGGAAAGTGGGAACTACAAACTACACAATAATAACCCAGTACTTATAAAAAAGACTTTAATGATTATTAGAAATAAAATTTCACATCCTTATTGTTAGCAGTACAGATAGTGTTCAAGGATATCTTTTTGCTAAATTACTCACTTCAGAAGATGTTACAAGACTAAAGAATGTAAAGATAAAAGTGACTTGAGTGCAGGTGGTGTAACAATTTAAATACCAAAGTTACTAAGTCAGGCTGAAGAGCAAAGACAACCAAATTTAGCAAGTGAAGTGAGGAAAAGGTAATCTAGAGACCATATTGATAGACTTGGGGTGTAGCAGACTACTGGCGGGAGTAGATCCTCTTGGAGGCGATGTTGTTGTAGATCATGGTCTGGAAGGAGAGTCAGGGGTGAGTGATCAATGAGAGAGAGAGAGAGAGAGAGAGAGAGAGAGAGTCAGGAATTGAAGAAGTAAAGAAAAATATAGAAAGAAAATTGGGTGAAGAAAAAATATAAAGCACTAAAATACACCTCTAACCCTACTCTAAATCATGCAAAGTGCCAACACCCACTCCTCCTAGGCATTACTTCCCCCGCCCCGGCCAGCATCAGGGTCGGCCGGGTGATGGGGCGGCTCACCTGTGTGACCCCGTCGGCAGTGAACTCGACGGTAGCGGTGCCAGTCTTGCCGCCAAAGTCCCAGGTGCCGTTGAGGGTGGTGCCAGAGAGCGTCAACTTCACCTGCAGAGGGATGGATAAACGATAAGCAAAGAGAAAAAAGACTAAGTCGAGATGGATTGTGTTTATTTTTTTTATGGTAAAGGAAGCAGCTCAGGGACAGATAAACAAAAGGAAAAAGACACAAGGTTGAGATGGATGAGTGGCCAGACGAGAGAGTCAGTTTCAGATGCAGAGGTGTGTTGTAAGTGAATAATATAACAAGGGAGGAGGTCAGACCCTGCTACCCTCTGCACTCCAAGGCATTGTAATTATATATATGTGTACTCTTAAAGGTGTAGTGAAGATTTGTTGGGCAGATGAGGTAAAATTGTCCCGTTATTTTATAAGATGATGGAAAAGGACCTGGGAAAAGTTGGAAAGTTTCGTTTAATCGGCGCAACATCTGTGGTCATATGCCGGAGAGAGAAGGGGAAGGAATTATAGGGAAGTGAACAGATCCCAGGAGACGGGACACAACCCCCGATTAATACCTGGTACCCATTCACTGCTGGGTGGACATGGGTGTAGGGTATCGGAAAAGCCTAACTTGGGAAGAGGATAGCTCAGAAAAGTAAGAACGAATTGCTATTAGTAACAGTAAAATCCTGAAACAAAATGAAAAGAAAAAAATGCATGGAAAAGTGTAGGAAGAACATACTTGACACACACTCATTCCCTGCCTGGAGAAAAACAAACCAGTGATAAACACTAAAGAGTCAGATACAGCTGACTAAAAAGCTGAGAGGAGAGGCTAGATAAGGTAGTTTTGTAGACAGTGAGATGATCTGGACACATCAATGAGAGGATGGGAGGAAAGTTCAAGAATCAAAACACTAAGGGGGGGTTACATAATCTGGGTGATGGTGAGGTTATGAGGTTAGCATACAGGGATATATGACTGTTAAAGAGCAATGAAATCATAAAAAATATACATGTCTATGGCTGCGATCACATGGAGAGACATGGTGTCCAGTGAAGAGGTGGGACGATGTGGATTACAGGAGCAGAGTACGATGCTGAGAGTACGGAGAGTGAGGTGGTTTGGGCGCTTGAAGAGGAGGGAGGATAGTGATCATGGAGGTAGAATTGATGGAGTCGATACGGCCCGCTAATCCCATTCATTGAAGTGAAGCCGACGAACTGTCAAATTTACGGCCAAAAGATGGGGGTGGGCGAGCCTGGCCGAGCCCATTAAGAGGGAGCCTGACCTGACAACACCTGACACTTGGCCGTAAAAATGACATCTCGGGCGGATTCACTTAATTGGGCTGAAGTCGACACCACCAATTCTACCTCCATGATAGTGAGAGGGAGAGGTGTTGGGAGTGCAAGAACCAGGTCACCATCCACCAGGCAGGCCAAGGAAGACGTAGTGTGTTCCTTTACTCCACCCCGCCATCACAAGCTTTATCTTCCCCTCTCTTATTCTCTCTATTTTTCCTCCCTTCTCTCTCCTTTTCTCCTCTTCCTCCTTCCTCCCTCCCTTCCTTCATCCCATCACAATTGACTCCCATATATAAAAAAATCATTGACCGTCTAACCTCATAAGAGACTGTTGGAAAGCCTGATGTTAAATAGTAGATCATAAAAATAAAAAAAGATTGAAGGGGAAGAATATACTGCTGGGGTCATGTCACTGCTCGGGGTTAAAACGAAGAGGAAAGGAGACGTTTAGGCGTGTGGAAAGGCCAGGAATTAATGAACAGAACCAAAGACTAAATGAATGAAGAGAGCATCACTGTACTGCCAGGCTTGGACCATTGGGGTGAAGCTGGAGAGGTGGAGATAGGAAGGTAAGGGCAACGATAACCAATGACAACAGTATCAGTAAAAGATGTAAAGTCGTGTGGTAAGGCCAAGAATTAATAAACAGAACCAAAGACTAAATGAAGAGAGCATCACTGTACTGCCAGGCTTGGACCATTGGGGTGAGGCTGGAGAGGTGGAGATAGGGAGGTAAGGGCAACGATAACCAATGACAACAGTATCGGTAAAAGATGTAAAGGCGTGTGGTGAGGCCAAGAAATAATAAACACAACCAAAGACTAAATGAAGAGAGCGTCACTGTACTGCCAGGCTTGGACCATTGGAGTGAGGCTGGAGAGGTGGAGATAGGGAGGTAAGGGCAACGATAACCAATGACAACAGTATCAGTAAAACAGTAAAATAATGAAACAAACATTAGAGCTGAAGAGGACTTGAGAGATATGATTGTGGGAACGGACATGAGTCACCCAGCGAGCCTATCAGTAAACCAATTATTAAGCACTGAAGGAAACTTGAAGATGTGAGTGGGCCGACAGATATTAGTCAGATAGGAGTTAATTACAGGTGATATGGGAGCGTAGAGAAGATACACCGGCACAAAGAGGAGTGGTTAATTCAATAGGAAGATAATAGGTGAAGGTAATGGAGGAGATAGGTATAATGTGCTGATTGGAAGATGAAAAGGAGAGATGATACACAAGAACAATACAAGAATAAGACTGAAGATGGTGACAAAATTAGACCCATACGAGAGGAGTAGGTAATTGAATAGCAAGATAACAGGTAGAGTGAAGATAAGGGAGGAGATATGGTTAATGTACTGACAGGAAGATGAAGGGGAAAAAGAAATGATACACAAGGAAGCGAAGAGAATAAGACTGAAGAAGTAATGTAAGGTTTGTAACAGAGGAATAGATAGTTAAAAGTGAAGATAAGGGAGACGATACGTGTAATATACTGAGAGGAAGATGGAGAGGACCTAAGAGATGACACACACACACGAAGATAAGAGAACAGAGCGAAGGTGAAGTGAGGATGAGAGGAAGATAAACGGACTGATAGGAAGCTGAATAAGAAATGAATCACGTTCGCAGAAAACTGAATTGATAGGAAGCTGAATAAGAAATGAATCACGTTCGCAGAAAACTGAATAACTTGAAGATGAAGAGGAAATAGATGAGGCACACACGAAGAAGATAAAAAAACAAGTACAAACGTGAAAGGAGGATGAAAGGAAGATGAACTGGATGATACGAGGAGGAGGAGGAGGAGAAAGAACTTACATAAAGAAAACTGAATGACCTAAGAATGAAAAAGAGGAAATAGATGATGAACACACGAAGAAAAAAGAACAAGTACAAAGGTGAAGTGAGGATGAAGGAAGATAAACAGACTGATAAGCAGAGGAGGAGGAGGAGGAGGAGGAGGAGAAAGAATTTACACAAAGAAAACTGAATGACCCAAGAATGAAGAAGAGGAAGAATAGATGATGCACACACGAAGAAGATAAAGGCGAATAGAAGATGAAGGAAAGAAACAGGCCTGAAAGGAAGATGAGAAATAAATAAAATACACAAAGAAAACTGAATAACCAAAGGAAGATGAAGAGGAAACAAAAGAGAATCACAAATAGAAGATTGAGAATAAGACTAAAGATGAAATAAAGAGGAGGGAAAGATAAAAATAGGAAGATGAGGAATTGAAGATAGGGAGATGAGGAATAGAAAGATAGGGAGATGAGGAATAGAAAGATAGAAAGATGAGGAATAGAAGATAGAAAGATGAGGAATAGAAAGATAGAAAGATGATGGATAGAAAAGATGATGAATAGAAAGATAGGAAGATATGAGAAAGAAATCGAAACAAACACACACAAAAAAATAGACATGAACACCAGTCAAAAAAATGAAGACGAAGGGAAAGGTAATGTGCTGGCAGAAAAACAAAAATGATACACTACAAATAAAAAGAAGTCTTGGGGAAGAAACAAAAGACGATCGAGTACAAGGAGGAGGAGGAGGAGGAGGAAGAGAGATAAGATGACAAGTATCGGACTATCAGACTACAAATTTACAAAAAGTACTAACTTATATCCCTCAAAAATGACAAAAAGTACTAATTTATATCCCTCAAAAATGACAAAAAGTACTAATTTATATCCCTCAAAAATGACAAAAAGTACTAATTTATATCCCTCAAAAATGACAAAAAAATGCTAACCTATAGACTACCCCCCAAATATAGAGAAAATGCTAATCTATATCCCTCAAAAAATAGATGGAAAATTCTAATCAACACCCATCAAAAAATAGAAAAAAACTTGCTAACCTATAAGACTACCCCACAAAAAATAGAGAAAATGCTAATCTATATCCTTAAAAAATATATGAAAAATTCTAATCAACACCCATCAAAAAATATAAAAAAATGTTAATCTATACTTCCCCTCAAAATGGGGGAAAAACACCATAAAGACAGCGTTGCTAAACTATCGTACTCATCGCATTGCATTTTCGTAGTTTCCGACCGATAACTATAGCAAAAACAAATAAACAAACATCACTTAATAGGAGCTTTACCGCTAACTTCAATTTTCTATCGTTATTTGTGTAGGTACGAGAGTTTGAGGCTTAAAAGTAATAAATACGATGTGGTGAATACGATAATCTGGCAACGCTGCATTAAGGTACTCCGCTTCTATAATACTGACCGTGTACTCGATGCCGCCGGGGAGCGTGGCCTGGGACTCCTTGCCGAGCGTGATGGTGTTGGTGAAGTTCTTGTCGCCGGCCGTGGTCTTGATGACGATGTCGTTGCCACTCTGGGTCACATCCAGGGAGGGCTTGGCGGCCTCCAGCTTGGCGGCGAGGTCAGCGGGGATACCTGCGGACACACCGGTTATGAGGATACTGCGATTGATTGATGGGCTGTATTAGGCTGCGGATTGATTGACTGATTGATGGGTTGTATTAGGCTGCGGACTGATTGACTGATTGATGGGTTGTATTAGGCTGCGGACTGATTGACTGATTGATGGGTTGTATTAGGCTACGGATTGATTGATTGATGGGTTGTATTAGGCTACGGATTGATTGATTGATGGGTTGTATTAGGTTACGGATTGATTGATTGATGGGTTGTATTAGGCTACGGATTGATTGATTGATGGGTTGTATTAGGCTACGGATTGATTGATTGATGGGTTGTATTAGGCTACGGATTGATTGATTGATGGGTTGTATTAGGCTACGGATTGATTGATTGATGGGTTGTATTAGGCTACGGATTGATTGATTGATGGGTTGTATTAGGCTACGGATTGATTGATTGATTGATGGGTTGTATTAGGTTACGGATTGACTGATTGGTGGGTTGTATTAGGCTACGGATTGATTGATTGATGGGCTTTATTAGGCTGTGAATTGATTGACTGATTGATAGTTGTGCAGTTAGTTAGGCTGCTGTGCTGGAGCGTTACAAAGACAAGGAAAAGTGCAATATTGAATGATCTATTGAGTTGTGCAGGTTGGTTTTCTTACACTTACGCCTCACATCAAGTACTTTCAAAGGACAAGGAGTAGATTAATCGGGCCCTCATGGCACAGAAAGGTCAAACTACCAACAGGGTCATGGAAATAACCCTGGAAATGTCCAATAGTCCTGTGAAGGCCATGTCTAATAATTATGTGTACATGGGCGCCGAAATGCTTGCGAATATTGCCCGCCGTAGTCACGTCGATATCATCTCACGTAGTGCGATCAAAGTGAACCAGAGAAGTTTTGAAGAATCACCAAGCAGCCACAGGAGTATACTAGAAGCCACACAAGGAAGGCCGCTGCACACACTACCTCCCCGACACGGAGCTGCCCTTGTGTCTAGTGTCTTGTTCGAACCACCCGAACTGAGACTCCGAACCATATGTATGTTAACTCGTCTACATAACTCTGATTCAATATGCAGGTAACTGAGGCACCTGTTACTTTAGTGTTTTTTTTTCTATTACACTGAACGAAGAGGAATGTCCCCACTAACACTAACTAATTAACCGCCCACCTTGCTCAAACCTCGAAAAAATGAACCGGTCCGTTTGATTTCGAAGCAGATTGCATAAAAAGGGTGAAATGTGTAGTAAGGTTGTTACATCCTCAGGGGCGTTAATTTTCATGTAAACATTGTACAACTTGACAACCGAATCAAGCACCTCATTTTTACTATAACCGCTAGAATTAATTGAAGAAAAAAGTCATCTGCGACCCACACCGCTTGTGACTCCTGAACCAACGGAGGACCTGATTCATAACACCACAAAGCTACTACTAAGCAAAATAATACACTGGGACGAATTTCTGAAGAGGTCAAAGAGGTGGAAGTGTGCTAGACATGAAAACACACACTAAAGGAGATAAATACATACAACAAATGCAAACACTGCGCTAAACAAATAAACAGGGACATATATTTAGGAAGTATTATGGTGGGAATCAAGGGATCATTAAAGACAAATCAAATACAACTAAAAAAAAAAAAAAAAAAAAAAGAGAGAGGGGGCTAAAGGACAGGTAAAATACAACTCACACCTACAAATCCACAACAATACCATACAGGGTTTCGAACTGGTGTACAGGGATGGTGTTAAGGGGGTTAAGCAACATACCCACAGCACTGAGCCAATCAGCATATTTCTCGTTGCCGCTCAGAACGTATTTCCCGGTGATGGACATGATGGTGGTGGTGTTGTTGGTGGTGGTGTTGGTAGAAACAGCGAGGGCAACTCCTGAAGCCAGAGTGAAGTGCCTGACGCTCTCACCCGCATATATACCTCAGCTTACCCTCTCCCCCTCTCTCCCTTACCCCCTCCCGCCCTCCCCCCGCGGCAGGCACGTGAGAGGGGCAGCACCAGCGGTACCCAAGATAAAAGACGCATTGTGACGGCGCATGGATGGCCCTCCACTTCGGCATCAGCGGGGCGTTAAAGGTGATTTCGGCGAGGCTCGGCGGCGGGTCGGTGAAGGGGGCGAAGTGTACGGAAAGGGACGGTAAGGGCGTGTGTCGTTCGTCTTGCGGTGATAAGAATATGGATGGTGGACTCTGGCACGCCGCCCCCTCCCCCCTGTAACTCCTGCCCCCACTCCTTCACTCCGTATCCCCTTCGTATAGAGTCTCCCTTGCCTCTGCCCCTTCTCCCTGTTTCCCTTCTCTTCTTCTCTCTATCTCTCTCCTCCTCTATCCCCCTTCTCCGTAACCTCCTTCCCCCACTCTCCCACTCCTTCACTCCGTATCTCCTTCCAATAATGTCTCCCTTTGCCTCTTCTCCTGTTCCCTTTCTCTTCTCTCTACCTCTCTCCTCCTCTATTCCCCTTCTCCCTAACCTCCTTCCCCCACTCTCCCACTCCTTCACTCCGTCCTCCCTTCGTATATAGTCTCCCTTTGCCTCAGCCCTTTCTCCCTGTTTCCCTTTCTCTTCCTTCTACCTCTCTTCTCCTCTATCCCCCTTCTTCCCCCACTCTCCCACTCCTTCATTCCGTACCCCCTTCGTATATAGTCTCCCTTTGCCTCTGCCCTTTCTCCCTGTTTCCCTTCTCTTCTCTCTACCTCCCTCCTCCTCTGTCCCCCTTCTATCCTTTTTCTCCTTAAGTTCTCCCCTCTCCTGCAGTCCGCACTCTCCCACCCCTTTCTCCCTTATCCCCTTTCTATAGTGACTCCCTTCGCTTCCTCTCACATCGCATACTGCCCTTTCTTTCCTCCTGACTCCCTTTACCCTTTCCCTCCCTTTCCCCTTTTCTTAGATTGTCTCCATTTCCAAGCTTCCCTTCACCTCACACTCCTTCCCCTCCTTCTCCTTTCTCCCTCCACCCTTTTCATCCCTTTCTGGTGCCCTCGATCATCCCTTATCTTTCTTTATATTCTTTGTCCCTTTCCTATCATCAACTGCCCTTTCCTATCATCAACTGCCCTTTTCTCCTCCTCCTCTCCCCCTGTGTTTCCCTCTTCTTCCCTCCTCTTCCTCTTCCCTATTTACCTCCTGCCCTTATCCATCCATTCCCTCCCTCCCTCCCTGCTTGCTTGTAAACTGTCCTCGAACTTGTCAATGCCTCCTCCTCCTCCTCCTCCTCCTCCTAATCTCTCTCAAGCCGTCGTTTCCTCTCACCTGCTCTCCTGATATCTTCCCCTCCCCCCCCTCTACTACTGTAACTCGACTCCTCCTCCTCCTTCTTCTCCTCCTCCTCCTTCGTTCTCTCTTCTACTCTCTTATTTCTAGTCTCCAGTTTACCCCTTGCATTTGTAGGCCTATCTTCTTGCTTATTTATCTACCCTATTCGTTCCCTGGTATGTTATATTTCTTTACCCTCTTCTCCTTTTTCTCTTCCTCCTCCTCCTCCTCCTCCTATCAAACCGTCACATCCCCTTATCTTTGGGAGCAGTTACATCCCTTTTCCATCTTATCAATTCTACATATGTCCTTCTTACTTTCACATCCTCCTTCATTACCTCCTCCTCCTCCTTCAACTCCTCTTCCTCCTTTATTCTTTCATCTCCTTGTCAGTCTTTGTATGGTTTTGTGTTAGCCTACCTCTTATTCCGTCGTTTTCTTTCTTTCTTTTTTTCTCTCTCTCTCTCTCTCTCTCTCTCTCTCTCTCTCTCTCTCTCTCTCTCTCTCTCTCTCTCTCTCTCTCTCTCCAATCACCTGTTGTACTTTTTTTTAACCTCTTCCTCCAACCGCATACCTCCTCCTCCTCCTCCTCCATCATGCAGCCTCTTCTTTCCGCACTTGATACCTCTCCTCCTCCTCCTCCTTCTCCTCCTCCTCCTCGACACTCCTCCTCCTCCTCGACACGCTGCTTGCCTCTCACGTCTATCTCTTCCTCTTCCCTCCTCCTCTCTCTCTCTCTCTCTCTCTCTCTCTCTCTCTCTCTCTCTCTCTCTCTCTCTCTCTCATATATACATTCAAAAAGGTATAAAACTAAATAATGTAATAATAACAGTAGTAAATAACAGTAAAATAACGGTGGATAATAAATATAAAAGTAAACAGTCGGTAAAGATGATAATAAATAACGTACAGTGATGCAAAACTTCATGGTAAATTGTATAAAAGAAAAACAGAAAACAGAAAAAAGAAAGGAGTACGCTAAGAAAAGCCCTGTTCTACCTGTCCTTGAAAAGTTAATTAGTCACATTCACTCTTTACCTTTCCCACGAAGACTTGAAGGACGAAAGGGAAAACCCAGACAAAAAAAAAAAAAGGAAATAAAAAGGACTAAAATAAATAGATAAATAAAAATATACACGAACGATTACTTAACACGAGTAAGCATTAACATTTTCAGCCTCGTCTCTCCGCCAATCAGCTCTTCCCTCTCCTTATTTGGGCGCCAGTAAGGGCCAATCAGCGTCTTTCCCGCCAGGGCCTCGGACTTTCAGCGGACCAATGGGAGGGAGGGAAGTGTTATCTCGGGTGGACAGAGAACGTTGACCTTACTGAACTTTGGTTACCTTTTGTTGGGTGAATAATGCCCCGATTGTGAGGTGACCGCCCTCCTGCCCCCTCCCTCCTTCCCCTTCCTCCTCCTTTCTCTCTCCTCCTTTACCCCTTTTCCTCCTCCTTTCCGTCTTCTCCTTTACCCCCTTTCCTCCTCCTTTCTTCCTCCTCCTTTACCCCCTTTCCTCCTCCTTTCTTTTTCCTCCTTTACCCCCTTTTCCTCCTCCTTTCTTTCTCCTCCTTTACCCCCCTTTCCTCCTCCTTTACCCCTTTCCTCCTTACCTCCCTAAACCCCTTCTTCCTCCTCCCTACCTCCCTTCTTCTCCTGTCTCCTTTTTATCTCTTCCTCCTCCTCTATCTCTATCCTCCTCATCTTTCCTCTTCTCTATCTCTTCCTCCTCCTCCTCCTCTCCTCCTTCCTCCTCCTCCTCCTCTCCTCCTTCCTCCTCCTCCACCCACCTCCTACTCATGTTCCTCTTCTTTTTCCTCCTCCTCCTCCTCCTCCTCCTCCTCCTCCTCTACCTCCTCTCTTCCCCGCCAAGCATCAAGGTCCATCTCTCTCTCTCTCTCTCTCTCTCTCTCTCTCTGACGCGCGCACACACACACACACACACACACATTGACATTGACCTCCAACAGATTAGCACTTTTTTTTTTTATATTCAGGTGATGGTACGGTTCTTTGTGAGTCAGTCTTTTGTCCTCCTCCTCCTCCCCCTCCTCCCTTGTGCATGCCTGTGGTTGGTTTTGTTTCCAACGCTTCGTAGCAACCGTCCGTGCCTGACTCCTCAAGGTCAAAGTTTGTTATCTAATAGTGAAGAGCCGGGAAATGCCACCTCATAACCCGTGCTTTCCTCTCTTCTCTTCTCTTCTCTTTCATAACCCGTGCTTTCTCTTCTCTTTCATAACCCGTGCTTTCCTCTCTTCTCTTCTCTTTCATAACCCGTGCTTTCTCTTCTCTTCTCTTTCATAACCCGTGCTCTCTTCTCTTTCATAACCCGTGCTTTCCTCTCTTCTCTTCTCTTTCATAACCCGTGCTTTCTCTTCTCTTCTCTTTCATAACCCGTGCTTTCTCTTCTCTTCTCTTTCATAACCCGTGCTTTCTCTTCTCTTTCAAAACCCGTGCTTTCTCTTCTCTTCTCTTTCATAACCCGTGCTTTCCTCTCTTCTCTTTCATAACCCGTGCTTTCCTCTCTTCTCTTCTCTTTCATAACCCGTGCTTTCCTCTCTTCTCTTCTCTTCTCTTTCATAACCCGTGCTTTCTCTTCTCTTCTCTTCTCTTTCATAACCCGTGCTTTCTCTTCTCTTCTCTTTCATAGCCCGTGCTCTCTTCTCTTCTCTTTCATAACCCGTGCTTTCCTCTCTTCTCTTCTCTTCTCTTTCATAACCCGTGCTTTCCTCTCTTCTCTTCTCTTTCATAACCCGTGCTTTCTCTTCTCTTCTTTCATAACCCGTGCTTTCCTCTCTTCTCTTTCATAACCCGTGCTTTCTCTTCTCTTCTCTTTCATAACCCGTGCTTTCCTCTTCTCTTCTCTTTCATAACCCGTGCTTTCCTCTTCTCTTCTCTTTCATAACCCGTGCTTTCTCTTCTCTTTCATAACCCGTGCTTTCTCTTCTCTTCTCTTTCATAACCCGTGCTTTCTCTTCTCTTCTCTTTCATAACCCGTGCTTTCTCTTCTCTTCTCTTTCATAACCCGTGCTTTCTCTTCTCTTCTCTTTCATAACCCGTGCTTTCCTCTTCTCTTCTCTTTCATAACCCGTGCTTTCTCTTCTCTTCTCTTTCATAACCCGTGCTTTCTCTTCTCTTCTCTTTCATAACCCGTGCTTTCCTCTCTTCTCTTCTCTTTCATAACCCGTGCTTTCTCTTCTCTTTCATAACCCGTGCTTTCCTCTCTTCTCTTTCATAACCCGTGCTTTCTCTTCTCTTCTCTTTCATAACCCGTGCTTTCTCTTCTCTTCTCTTTCATAACCCGTGCTTTCCTCTCTTCTCTTCTCTTTCATAACCCGTGCTTTCTCTTCTCTTCTCTTTCATAACCCGTGCTTTCTCTTCTCTTCTCTTGATCATCACTGCTTAACTCTCTTCTCTTCTCTTTCATAACCCGTGCTTTCTCTTCTCTTTCATAACCCGTGCTTTCCTCTTCTCTTCTCTTTCATAACCCGTGCTTTCTCTTCTCTTCTCTTTCATAACCCGTGCTTTCTCTTCTCTTCTCTTTCATAACCCGTGCTTTCCTCTCTTCTCTTCTCTTCTCTTTCATAACCCGTGCTTTCTCTTCTCTTCTCTTTCATAACCTGTGCTTTCCTCTCTTCTCTTTTCTTCTCTTTCATAACCCGTGGTTTCCTCTCTTCTCTTTTCTTCTCTTTCATAACCCGTGCTTTCCTCTCTTCTCTTTTCTTCTCTTTCATAGCCTGTGCTTTCTCTTCTGTTTCATAACCCGTGCTTTCTCTTCTCTTCTCTTTCATAACCCGTGCTTTCTCTTCTCTTCTCTTTCATAACCCGTGCTTTCTCTTCTCTTCTCTTTCATAACCCGTGCTTTCTCTTCTCTTTCATAACCCGTGCTTTCCTCTTCTCTTTCATAACCTGTGCTTTCTTATCTTCTCTTTCATAACCCTTGCTTTCTCTTCTCTTCTCTTTCATAACCCGTGCTTTCTCTTCTCTTTCATAACCCGTGATTTCTCGTCTCTTCACTTTCATAACCCGAGCTTTCTCTCTCTCTCTCTCTCTCTCTCTCTCTCTCTCTCTCTCTCTCTCTCTCTGCTTATTTTCTTTTTCCTTCCTCAGTTCTCTTGGTCATTATCTGTCTTTGCTATTTCCGTTTTCTTTTTCTCGTTTATCAGTTTTTGTTCTGCTTTCAGGCAACCGACACACACACTCTCTCTCTCTCTCTCTCTCTCTCTCTCTCTCTCTCTCTCTCTCTCTCTCACACACACACACACACACACACACACACAACATACAGGTGTGTGTGTCTGTGTGTGTGTGTGTGTGTGTGTGTGTGTGTGTGTGTGTGTGCAAAAAAAAATCTGCCAAAAAAAGTCAAACAAATATAGACAAACAAGAAATAAAGATAAACAATTAAGGACCTCAAATAAAAAAAACAAAAAACACGAAGGACTCCCTGCATTACACCAACTTTAACGCAAGAATATTCAGTGAAACTTTCCTGTCGAAGCGAAACGAGCAAGTCATGGTTACGAGGAAATAACAACAACAACAACAACAACAACAACAAGAACAGCAACAGAGAAAGGCTTAAGGAGTGAACACTTAACATCAGGGACAAGGGCCAAGGAGCGAGACAAACAAACAAACATACAAACACGCTCTTACTCATCTGTGTCACGTAGTCAACACGATGATATAAATTAGGAGTGATTTTTTTTTATTATTATTTTTTTTTTTACGTTTCACCTCTGGCGCCGGTAGGCTCTCGATAGGGCCGGGTGGTCAGCCCCTGCCCGTTATGGCGCAGGCAAGTGATTATAATGGCGCCATCTTGATACAATAACAATAATACAAAAAATATAATAACAATGAAATAGCTTACATACAAAAATTAATATTGGAAAAGGATAGTAGCAACATGATAATGCTAAAATAATGATACTACTAATAATAAAACTTACAACAATAAAAAAATATATTAAAAATAATGAAAAATAATGAAGCATTAGTAATATATTGATAAATTGATAAGACACTAGTAAACTAATAACGAGGAACACCTTTTTTACGTTCGCTTTATCACTAACTTGGCGGTCTCTTCTACAGTAATAATAATAAAACTCAGATCAATCCGTCTTCGTCTGTGTCTGGAAAGGGAACACACACACACACACACACACACACACACACAACAGGAAGCAGCAGGCAAAGTCGAGGCCGTGGAGGAAACATTTTATTCTTCAGCCAACTCAAGGGAATACAGTGTGAAGGCCACGGCATTGGAGACAAAAAAAGAAAAAAAGGCATATGAATGGTTTACTTTGATCGATGACTCTGAACTAAAGATTTGTTGAGGAAAGACATTACTGAAATACTAAGGTTTACTCCATAATTCAGGACGCAGTTTGTATAGATGTAGTAGTAGTAGTAGTAGTAGTAGTAGTAGTAGTAGTAGTAGTAGTAGTAGTAGTAGTAGTAGTATCACCGCGATTTTACTAGTACGCGAGCAAGCTAGAAGTGTGAGAGTACAGACTAACTCTCGCATTAGAAAAATGGAAAACTACACAAAAAATCAGTTTACAAATGAGAGAGAGAGAGAGAGAGAGAGAGAGAGAGAGAGAGAGAGAGAGAGAGAGAGAGAGAGAGAGAGAGAGAGAGAGAGAGACAGACGTTAAATATGATAGGTTTACGGCGCCATTCTGCTGCCAAAACCCAGACATGACATGATAGCCGTTATCAGAGAGAGAGAGAGAGAGAGAGAGAGAGAGAGAGAGAGAGAGAGAGAGAGAGAGAGAGAGATTATGCTACTGTTACTGATGTCGTGCAGTTAGGAAAAGGATTGAACACTCTCCTCCTCCTCCTCCTCATGTATTGAAGGGAACGAAGCTTGATAAAGATTATAAGGTATTACACGGGGGGGGGGCTACTTTCTAGGGTTACGTTAAAGACTACTTCTGCCCCGCTGATACCGATCCTAATGGGCGATTGTGTGCGAAGTTAAGATTACACCAGCGATACCGACACCAGCGATACCGACACCAGCGATACCCACACCAGCGATACCGACACCAGCGATACCCACACCAGCGATACCGACACCAGCGATACCGACACCAGCGATACCGACACCAGCGATACCGACACCAGCGATACCGACACCAGCGATACCGACACCAGCGATACCGACACCAGCGATACCGACATGAATGAGGAACTTAGTGTGATATTATACTTAATTAAGAGCACTCCATCCCTAACGGTGCAACAATAACGATGATAACACCACCAATTACTACTATTGCAACTACTTCCTTCTACGATTCAATTTCGATAGTAGAGAAGTAGTAGAAATAGTAATAGAAGTAGTAAGTAATAATGAGAGAGAGAGAGAGAGAGAGAGAGAGAGAGAGAGAGAGAGAGAGAGAGAGAGAGAGAGAGAGAGAGAGAGAGAGAGAAGGATGATGGATAAGGGGATGAAAGACAGGTAGTAGTAGTAGTAGTAGTAGTAGTAGAGCGGTTTGGAGCGGCGAGTAGCGTTTTTTTTCTTTTTTCTACACTTTTTGTTGCCCTTGAGCCGTTTCCTTTGTTGTAAAAAGAGTACCAGTATTAGTATTAGTAGTATTAGTAGTGGTATTAGTAATTACTTATTATCTAACAAAGTGAGCTCTTTCCCTGTTCAATTACACCATAAGTTGCCGAGTATTATGGGTTTCAAGATACCCTAAACTTAACATAATCCCAAACTTTACTTTTATCTTTTATAGGAGCGGCGAGTAGAGGGCTTTTTTTTGTACTTTTTTTTTATTGCCCTTGAGCCGTGTCCTCTTATGTAAAAAAAAAAAAAAAAGCTACCATTTGTCTATACTCGGTAAAATCACATACTACCTTGCTAACGAGACTAACAAAGTGAGGTGTTTCTTTATTAATTTACACCATGAAGATTATCGCAGGTCGTCATGTGTGTGAATTGACTTCCTCTTTCACAACCACCCTTACATTACTAATAACTATAAACTCACCTCCTCTATATTATCCAGCACCACCACTCCACCATCACTGCCAAGACCAAACTGAACCCAACTTGTCTTTCCCACCACGTCTCGAAGCGCGTCGTGAGTCTCGAAACGGTGAATGAGACACTTCAGGGGAAACTATACTAAATGGCGCTTGTTTATTTATTTATTTATCTATTTAGTGTGTGTGTGTGTGTGTGTGTGTAAAAGTAATACTTCAGTAATTAAAAAAAGGCATAGTTTGCATCTTACAGTAATGAGAGAGAGAGAGAGAGAGAGAGAGAGAGAGAGAGAGAGAGAGAGAGTGGCAACAAGTATCTTGATATACGTATACATATTACGTGAAAAGATAAAAATAAAAATAAATTGGTATATAGTATTGAGTTTCCCGCAACCACCACCATCACCACCACCATCACCACCGCCTCCTCCCTCCTGTGGTTATTTCGTCTCACAGGATTGGAATGCTGGAGCCTGAGTCACGATGTGTGTGTGTGTGTGTGTGTGTGTGGTCAAAGGTAGGACGTGGCGAGGTGCGTGTCCACAGTCAGTCATCGCGTGAGGGGGGAGGGGGGACGGACGATAAGGAGAGGGGTGAGGGTCAGAGGGAGGGGAGGGGGAGGGGGTAAGGGGGAAAGGGTAGAGAGGGCGGAAGGCTTGTTATCCTATCTGTGTGCTTGAGGGGGCGGGATGGATGCTGACACACACACACACACACACACACACACACACAGAGAGAGAGAGAGAGAGAGAGAGAGAGAGAGAGAGAGAGAGAGAGAGAGAGAGAGAGAGAGAGAGAGAGAGAGCAGGCCGTTGCCCAGTCATCGACATATATGTATTCAATTGTAAAAAAAAATATAAAAAAAACAGGCAGACAGACACAGAGATAGACAGACAGGCAGTACAATCTCATTATCCGCTGTCACTCGCTTTCACATCCTGCCCTCCTCACCTCAGCCCACCTTTACACTCAACAAACCACCCCCGCCACAGTCAGTCTGGTATAGATTAAGAGGACAAGGTACTCCATCACCTCCCCTTAACATTAATTATTGTACTCAGTCACCACCTCCTCAGCTAATTTATCAATTTGTTACATGGAGAACCTCTACTTTCCCTATATATTCTAGCTCTGAATCTATTTTTCATATGGCTGCCTCTTATGTTATATGCACCTCTCTTCTCTTTTGTTGTAGGTTTTGCATCAACAGAATCAATTAATAAACAATTACTGACAAGAATTATAAAAGTGCATGGAAAAGGGGAAAAAATGTATAAAATGTTACCATACAGATAACCATAATAAGCTGCAAGGAAAAAAGAAGAATGGCATAAAGTAAATAGGATCCTGACAGATGAATTACAGTTCAGTAAAAGAGTGTTGTGAAAATTAAAATTAGGTGCTGGGAGCGAACTTCACTGAAATGCATCCTAACAAATCTTAAGGACATGTAAATCCCCAAACGGCGAGCAGTTCATCCATGGAAAGGTCACGTGATCCACCAGGAGATAGCATGGTCTCTTGGTGCAAACACAATATGTATAATTTTTTTAATTGAATAATAGAAAGGGACTATAATAGGTACTTATCTCAGTACTTTTTAAGCAAAAGGTCATAAGGATTTATTGAGTTTGCTAAACTAACATAAAATGCAGTTGAAACTATTTTCATATTAAATCTCAACATGAATCTATCATGCTTGCACCAAGAAACAAATATATACATCACGGCATCAATTGCACATCAAGTCGACTGTGTAGTAGTTCCTCCACTAGTGTTCCACAAGCATGGCAAATGGCTGTGGTAGGCATTAATTAACCCATCAAAGAGCTCCAAAATTGTTCCTCAAGCCAGTGAGCTCTGGGACAGCATTGCAGTGCACTTAAGCAGTGCATAATATACTTTATATTTCACATGAGTGTACTAAAAGAAACTACTACCTAACTGGTGTCGTGAATCACACACACTCACACATAAGCTGTTTCCTTATTAGTTCAAACGTGTGAGAACTTACAAAGAAGAAATTCATGAAAGAAAACAAGTGTTTCTGGCAGAAATTGTTATGAAGTTGATTAACACACAAGAATCTATAAGAATAATTGTAATGCCAGAAGGTTAAGTATGGAATATATATATATATATATATATATATATATATATATATATATATATATATATATATATATATATATATATATATATACACAGGATCACAAAAGTAGGTTTAGGTATCGTAAGTAAGTGTGTCTCCCTCCGACCGTTAGACGTCCTCATTCCATTACTTTTTTTTTTTTTAACGAAAAAAAAATTAAAAAATGGAATGCGGACGTCTAACGGTCGGAGGGAGACACACTTACTTACTTACGATACTTGTGATCCTGTATATATTTCATAATTAACTTAACCTTCTGGCATTACATAATTATATGCACCATTAATGAGATGAATGTTTTTTTGTGTTAATACTCATTAAATTACTAAAGGTTACTACCTCAGACCCTAAAAACTGGAGAAATTATAAAAAAATACTCCCAATATCTTTGATAGTTCTATTATTTGTTTATTTTTGTGTTGTTGAAGAACCTGGCATGCCTGCCCACTGCCCCCTGTGGCCCTGAGCCACATGTTTGCTTTTGCATGGCTTCACCAGGGGGCTGCCAGACAGGGGGGGTAAGCCACTGGAAAGCTACACACACTGTCTACACACAAGTAATTCAACGCTGCATGCGGATCTAGTGCAAACTTATAGTAAAGGTGACCCCTCACAGTTACCTGAGGCGCTGGCCACACGCAGTTTCAGTTGTCTTACTGATTTTTTTTTTTCACTCCCTGCCCACGATGACACTTGCACCCTGTCACTGTGGCCAATAACTAATCTGGTATTGTTAGTAATTATGAGCATTAAATTTCAGGGAAACAGACTATTCATTACTGGGTAAATTATGATGCTTTTTCACGTGGAAACAGTTATCACGGGAAATTAGATTCATGAGTGCCACAGCAAATTTGGAGATAATGTACAATTTTTGTACTAGGTAAACAAACAAGAGGGAGAAAGAGAAAAAAAAGACAAAGAAAATGAGAAAAGAGTACTATTATAGGTTAGGAAAGGTTACTGTTTTGCAGCAATGGGTTGCTATCTTACTTAACGTCGATAAGTTAGTCTACACATAAATCCAAACTGGGGTCAAGGCGTGAGAGTGATCCCCACCGCGGCGTGTGTCCACCCTCACACCCACGGCAGGTCTCCACAGGGCACAAACATTCTCAAGATTGGATAAATTGCAGGAAAAACGAACCGGTCCAAAGGCGGGAGCCCTGAAAGAAACTAGTACCACTAAAGTCTTAACCTTCCACATAGCCAAGATGAAGAGCTATTAATTTTTTTACAGGAATGACACCACAAACACGCCAAAAGTAGAATGCTGTAGAGAGGAACAATGGAGGATCCCGCACTTAAAACATGTATAAGTAACTATAAATGTAAACAGAGATCTATAACCACGTGTAGCCTACGGGGTGACTCAGAGGGGGGCTGCTGCTGCTGGGGGGTCATCTTTACAGCTTCCTTCCCCGTTTTCCTTTGTCATGGTTCCGGGCGCGTGTTCAACCCAAGGCCTTCTCTTCTGTTGGCCGTGGTTCAACCTTCATGTCTTGCCTCGTTCGTTTCTTCACTGCAGCTGTTTCCTTCTCATGACTCCTTTACAGTCGCCATCGTGTCACAAAATCAAGGAAGCCAACTTTTTCGGCCACCTCTTTTGATTCTTTTTATAGGAGTAGCGATTTTTTTTTTTTTTTTTTACAATAAAGGAGACAGCTCAAGGGCACAAAAAAGGAAACAATAATAAAAAAAAAGCCCGCTACTCGCTACTCCTATAAAAAAGAATCAAAAGAGGTGGCCGAAAGAGAGGTCAATTTGAAAGAGTTCTAATTTCTGGTCTAATTTCACAGTCCAATATAGTGACTTTGTAATCACCCGAACCGAACTATTTCATCTTCACTCCATTTTTTTTTCTTTTACAGCAGAGGAGACAGTGCAAGGGCGTAAAGAAGAAAAAAAAAGAAAACAATAATGAAAAAAATAAAGCCCGCTACTTACATCCATGCAGGACCAGTCACAAGAGATTTCCCGTATGGCTTCCTCAAATTTCTGAACTTAAATATGAACGCCAGACACTACACAAGGAATTTTTAAAGTCTTTGGTATTAGTTTGGAGGCTTACTAACCCATCATGGTGAACTGTGCAAGTGGCCCTTAAGTTAGTCACCCCAACCACACATATTTGACAAGGCTTTCGTAGGGGTTTTGGGCATTTCCAGGGGTAGTTTTATGACCCTGGTGGTAGTTTGACTCTTCTTCTGTACCATGAGCCTGAAAAAACACTCCCTAGAACCCGATTTATCTCCTTTTTGGCCATTGGAAAGAGTTGATGTGATTGATTGATTGATTGATAAGTTGATTGTGTTTTGTTTTACTTTTGTTTGTTTGGCTTTTCCTCGGATACACAGCAACAGGTGAACATTATAATTATCAAGTTGTCATTATTAAACCCTCTAGCGCGCAAATAACACATAATATAGCAATATCTCATTCAGTTTAACTTCCCCACCGGCTAGAGAAAACGTTTGGTCGAAAGGTAGGCTAAATAATTTATGCTGTCTCCATATGATAAGAACTTAGATCTTATATATAATCGAATAAAGTAGGCTAATATCTGTTGCAAGCCTATAAAAGGTAATTCTATCTTTCCTTATCGTTCTGTGCCAAAATATTTATCTATCAACAGGTCTCTGCAGGCAAGCAACACACGGCATTATAGTTTTATCCCACAAAGTCGCCCAATAAATTTAGTAGCGTTCTGAATTTCTCATAATAATCAACAGAACCAACTCTTCCAACTGTCACTGTCCCAATACCTGATGAACATAAATCTGGGATGGATACAATACAATGCAATACACACACACACACACACACACACACACACACACACACACACACACACACACACACAAAACCAGAAACTACTACAAAAGCCTCAACAATAATACAATACAATATTTATACAGAACATCTATGAGGTATGTATCTACGTATGTATGTATGTATTGAGCAAAACACGAGAATTGATACACGAACAGGTACTTTCAGGTGACATAATAAAGTGTGTGTGTGTGTGTGTGTGTGTGTGTGTGTGTGGCTACCCCCTGACGTGCGTGCAGACGAAGGGCCGCACCTGGGAGCACTCCACGTCGTTCCAGGTGCCCGTCCCCGCGTACACCTCCACGCACAGCCCTGCACCCCCGTTCGGTTCCCCCTCGTGCCAGTGGGTGTAGTTGAGCGCCAAGCCGTCAGTCCACCGGAACCCTGGAAGAGAAAACACGTATAATCACACACTGTCCTGCCTGGGGGTTGGGATGGCATGTTCCTCCCTTCTCCCTTGTTGTTTACCTGCAACAGTAAATTATCAATCAATCAATCACACTTCAATGTTGCCAGATTGTCGTACTCAGCCTCTTATGTTTGCCGATGTCCGACCCCAAAACTGACTTCTTGACCCCAATAACTGCCTTCATATATAGTTATCGTTAATTATTGGTGTTTTTTGGGCAATAGTTATGGCTTAGAAACTGGTAAATACGAGGCTCTGAGTACGATAATCTGGCAACGGTGACACTTCCTATGGTGCCCGTGGAAGGTGTTGGGAAAAGTGTGTGTGTGTGTGTGTGTGTGTGTGTGTGTGTGTGCGGCGTACACAGAAGAAAGATCAGTGTAAGGTCCATGGGCTGTATTTTCAAACATTTCGGCACCCAAGTACACACATTTGACAAGGCTTTCATGGGGGTTTTGGGCATTTCCAGGGGTAGTTGTATGACCCTGGTGATAGTGTGAGTCCTGCGTTACCAGATTGTCGTACTTAAGACCATATATTCTTAAACATTTCGGCGCCCAAGTACACACATTTGACAAGGCTTTCATGGTGGTTTTGGGCATTTCCAGGGGTAGTTGTATGACCCTGATGGTAGTGTGAGTCCAGCGTTACCAGATTGTCGTACTTAGGACCATATTCTGAAATATTTCGGCGCCCAAGTACACACATTTGACAAGGCTTTCATGGTGGTTTTGGGCATTTCCAGGGGTAGTTGTATGACCCTGATGGTAGTGTGAGTCCAGCGTTGCCAAATTGTCGTACTCTGAACATTGCATTTATCATGTTTAGGCTCTAAGACTGCCGCAACCACACAAACAACGATAGAACATTAAAGTTAGCGTTAAAACTGTTATTTATTGATCCTTTTTGTGTTTTTTTCCATAGTTATCGGTCAGAAACGACAATGCAATGCGATGGTCCCGTTCAAGGCGCTTAAGTCGTGTAAAACTATCACTGGGCTCACAAAACAGTCCATGAAAATCCCAGCAACTTCAACGAGAGGCTATTCAGACAGGCGAACTGAGGCGCCGATGTGTTAAAAAATACATGCTTATTGAGAGGAGGAGGAGGAGAATACTTGTTTGAAAATAAATACAGTGGAGAAGGAAAACGTACCCAACAGAAACTTCAGGTGAAAAAGAGAAAGGAGAGAAAAGGACGAAAAAAATAGACATGTTAAAAAATATGTGCTCAAGGCAAACGACTCAGGTGAAAAATGCAAAAAATTATCGAAAAATTTAATGAGAAACTTCGTCAATGATCACCCTAAAGGCATAGAGAAAACATTACAGGAAGAATTTTTACCGACCGAGTTTAAATGGGCATTTAAATCGCCGTTTAAATCACCCCGCGCGCTCAGTCAAGGTCACGTGAGGCAGAAGATACCTTTAGAAAAAAATTTGTAGGAAAAACACTGTAGTATTTAGACACGAATAGTTTTCTTTCTGGTGGTGTCTGATACTTTCTCCTGTGCGCGCGGGACAATACTGTCCCGTAGCTCTCACTAGAATTTTTTAGGGGGTAAATCCTTAACGAACGAACGAACTAGAATTCATCAGTGCGTGTCCCTGTCACGAAGAGGATGGAAATAGGTGTGTACGCTTTACCCCCACACTGCCTTTTTTTTCCTCTTATGACAAAATTGCTGATGATGGCTTCATCCAGCACAAATGCCAAGAAGAAAGGCTGTCATTGTCAAGAGGATTGCCTGCTTGAAGAAGGCACGCCATGGTCGAGTAGATAATGAAGAGACAGACAGGCGTTCCACATGGAGCAGCGAGGCTTGACTCACCACCACCCACCGCTGCTGCCTTACTCACCACCACCTCTCACTCGCTCCCTGCTGCCACGACTGCTGTTCCTGATGCTTCTGCATCATCACCACCATTACCACAGCCTACTTCAGTTTCAAGAGAGAAGAGCCCATCTCACCATACAACATAAAAACAAAAAATATGAAAACGAATACAAGACAAGGAAAGACAGAGCTTCTGACAGATCATCATAACCAAGAAAGAAGATTAAAACAGAAAAGGAAGGAAGCAAATCCTACGAGCCAGATAGTTTCTAACACCAAGTGATGCAAACAAAAACTGGCAACAATGAGGGAGGCGGTGGCTCCCTGACACCCTCACCTTTGAGTGAGTAATACTTCAACAAGAAGTGGGTTCAGGTGCCATGTTCATGACTCAAGATCACCTAAATAGCAAGACAGCAACATTACAATACCTGGTACTAACAATATTCGGCACAGTGTGGCCATTCATGGACGAGGAACATCAATATGTACTTACGTAACTTTAAATGCCCGTATCTCAAAAGTGCATTGCCTTAACTTCAAAATTCCTGAGATTTGAAAGTTTTTAACCGATCTTAAATCTGTTTGCAGTTTTGGATAGAGTAGTAAAACAGCAACATTTGCAATGGTAGTTGATTTTCCTTCTAGATTGTATTGGTTGGTCACAAGGAGGATGGAAACATTAAAAAATAGTGGAAAATGAGTACATTAATAAAAAATTCATAAGTACTATTATTTTTCGAATCCATGGATTATCTAACTTGGAGAAGTAGAGGAATGTTCATTCTTTAATTCTATATAAAGAAAACTAAAATCGGATTAAAAACACAGAAACTCACCCCATTTTAAATGGGTAGTAAATTTACATAAAAAGTGAAGGAAATTTTTTTCTTTTAAGATATCATCTTGATATTGTAGGTGAATGATCAGTAAAGTACTGCACTCAAACCATAAAAATTTAATGACGATTGGAGTAATATGACACTTTGACCTCGTTGTGTGCCTTAAGGAGAGGAGGAGGAGGAGGAGAATACTTGTTAAAAAATAAATACAATGGAGAAGGAAAACGAATCCAACAGAAACTTCAGGTAAAAAGAGAAAAGAGGAGAGAAAAGGACGAAAAAATAGACGATGTGTTCCAAAAATACGCGGTTAAGAAGAGGAGGAGGAAGAGAATAGGCTACTTGTTTGAAAATAAATACAAAGAAGAAGGAAAACGAGCCCAACTTTATGTGAAAAGAGAAAAGAGGGAAGAGGAAGCAATAGGAAGGAGAAAAAAGGGAGAGAAAGTAATATGAAGGAGACAGGGAAAAAGAAGAAATAGAAAGAGGAGATACAGAAAAGGATGAAAAAATTAGACCTAAACAGTGTGGGACTACATTTGGGAGTGCCGTTACAAAGGCAAAACTCCCGATGCTGAATGAGAGAAGTGTAAAGAGGGGAAAAAAAATAAAGTCGCTAGTAGGCTCACCGTCCTCCTCGTGCAGTAGGCCTATCCAGACCGCTTGCATGACGTCGTGTAGACCAGGGCAGGGTCATTTCCGAGGGAGGAGTCTGAGAGGGTCAGTCACCTCGCCTCAAGAAGACACCCTGTCCAAGATATATAGATAGAGATAGATAGATAGATAGTTAGATAGATAGATAGAGAGAGAGAGAGAGAGAGAGAGAGAGAGAGAGAGAGAGAGAGAGAGAATGATAAGAAGGAAACATAAATTAGGAAGGCCTCACTTTCTCACTCACTCTATCTATCTATCTATCATTATCTGCCTATCTATTTATCTCTCTATTTATGCTTCTTTATTTTTTCCTTCCTCAATTCTGTTTTTCTGTATTTATGCTGTATGTTTTGCTATCTCAATTTTCTATTTCTCGTCCATTATTTTTTTTTATTTATTTATCAGGCTCTACTCTATCTGTATATCTATCTATCTATCTATCTATCTATCTATTTATCTATCTATCTCTATCTACCTCACAATCTACCTCTATCCATCAAGACACCTCTCCACCCAAAACTGACCTCTCTTTTGGCTATTCTTTACTATTGTCTATTATGGGAGCGGCGAGTCGCGGGCTTTTTTTTTTTTTCCACTCTTTGTTGCCCTTGAGGCGTCTCCTTTGTTGTAAAAAAAAAAAATCTTTCATTTCCACACATTTACCAACTCCCTACTCATCTAGTCTTTCCTATGTTTATTCTCTCTCTCTCTCTCTCTCTCTCTCTCTCTCTCTCTCTCTCTCTCTCTCTCTCTCTCTCTCTGTCTATGTCTCTGTTTCTGTCTCTCTCTCTCTCTCTCTCTCTCTCTCTCTCTCTCTCATTCTATCTATCTATCTATCTATCTATTTATTTCTCTCTCTCTATCTATCTATCTATCTATCATTCTATCTATCTATCTATCTACCTATCTATCTATCTATCTATCTATTTATCTCTCTCTCTATCTATCAGTCTATCATTCTATCTATCTATCTATCTATCTATTTACCTCTATCTATCTATCTATCTATCCAACCGTCTCTCCCTTACGTGTGGCGGGCGTCGTGCCAGGGCCTGGGTTCCCGCACCACGAGGTAGCAGTGTGCGCCCCCGAAGTCAAGCCAGCGAGGGTCGGGGCAAGGGTTCGAAGCAGTCTCCACCGACACACTCACTCCCGGCAAGTCTGTGTGTGGGAGGGGATGAAGATGAGTCACCCCTTTATCATCATCCCGCCATCATCATTATCATCAGAAGTCACCTTACGAATGACGGAAGGGAGATTGAGAGCCGATTTCACAGTCCAACACAGTGTCTTCGTAACAGCCCGAACCAAACTATATAATCCCATACAATCCAAAATGGTGAGGTCTTCGATGCCACACTAAATACACAAGACTTTTCCTGTATAGTTTCGTCAAATTTGTGAACTTGAAAACAAACACCAGACACTATACAATGAAATTTCGAAGGCTCTGGTATTGGTTTGGGAGCTTACTAACCCATCATAGGGAACTGTGAAACTAGCCCTGAGCCTACGTTTTCAGCCTTGTCTATCTTATCGAGTCTGTTTTCTGCCATGTCTATCTTATCGAGTCTACGTTTTCTGCCATGTCTATCTTATCGAGTCTACGTTTTCTACCTTGTCTATCTTATCGAGTCTACGTTTTCTACCTTGTCTATCTTATCGAGTCTACGTTTTCTGCCTTGACTATCTTATCGAGTCTACGTTTTCTGCCTTGTCTATCTTATCGAGTCAACGTTTTTAACCTTGTCTATCTTATCGAGTCTACTTTTTCTACCTTGTCTATCTTATCGAGTCTACGTTTTCTGCCGTGTCTATCTTATCGAGTCTACGTTTTCTGCCTTGTCTATCTTATCGAGTCTATGTTTTCTGCCATGTCTATCTTATCGAGTCTACGTTTTCTGCCATGTCTATCTTATCGAGTCTACGTTTTCTGCCATGTCTATCTTATCGAGTCTACGTTTTCTGCCTTGTCTATCTTATCGAGTCTACGTTTTCTGCCATGTCTATCTTATCGAGTCTACGTTTTCTGCCTTGTCTATCTTATCGAGTCTACGTTTTCTGCCTTGTCTATCTTATCGAGTCTATGTTTTCTACCTTGTCTATCTTATCGAGTCTACGTTTTCTGCCTTGTCTATCTTATCGAGTCTACGTTTTCTGCCTTGTCTATCTTATCGAGTCTATGTTTTCTACCTTGTCTATCTTATCGAGTCTACGTTTTCTGCCTTGTCTATCTTATCGAGTCCACGTTTTCTACCTTGTCTATCTTATCGAGTCTACGTTTTCTGCCATGTCTATCTTATCGAGTCTACGTTTTCTGCCATGTCTATCTTATCGAGTCTACGTTTTCTGCCTTGTCTATCTTATCGAGTCTACGTTTTCTGCCTTGTCTATCTTATCGAGTCTACGTTTTCTGCCATGTCTATCTTATCGAGTCTACGTTTTTTGCCTTATCTATCTTATCGAGTCCACGTTTTCTACCTTGTCTATCTTATCGAGTCTACGTTTTCTGCCTTGTCTATCTTATCAAGTCTACGTTTTCTACCTTGTCTATCTTATCGAGTCTACGTTTTCTACCTTGTCTATCTTATCGAGTCTACGTTTTCTGCCTTGTCTATCTTATCGAGTCTACGTTTTCTGCCTTGTCTATCTTATCGAGTCTACGTTTTCTGCCTTGTCTATCTTATCTTCACTTCCCATCACTATCCTCCCCTTCCTATTCCTTCCTCTCCCCTCTCTTCCCTTCCAATTGCTTCCTCTTCCCTCTCTTTCCTTCCTCTTCTTTTCTCTTCGCTCTCTTTCCTTCTTCTTTCCTCTTCCCTTCCTTCCCTTCCTCTTCCCTCCCTTATCTTCCTATTTATTCCTCTCCTCTCTCTCTCTCTCTCTCTCTCTCTCTCTCTCTCTCTCTCTCTCTCTCTCTCTCTCTCTCTCTCTCTCTCTCTCTCTCTCTCTCTCTCTCTCTCTCTCTCTCTCTCTCTCTCTCTCTCTCTCTCTCTCTCTCTCTCTCTCCTTCCTATTGCTTTCTCTTCCCTCTCCTCCCTTCCTCTTCTTTCCTCTCCCCACCCTTCCCCTCCTATTTCTTCCTCTCCCCTTCCTCCCTTTCCTATCCCTTCCCTCAATTTTTTAGTCCTTCCTATCCCCTCCCTTCTCCTCCTCTTCCTTCCTATCCCCCTTCTTCCCTTTCAGTTCCTTCCCTTTCTCTCTCTTCCTTCCCCCACACTCACCTATCATCAGCTGACAGAGGAAAGGGCGTGGGGAAGAGCAGGGGACGGTTACCCATTCCCCGCTGGAGGAGAGGAGACCCACGCACGACCCTTCTGTATTGTTGTTGCTGTTGTCTTTGTTGTTGTTGTTGGACCAAGGGGCGTGCAGAAGCGGCCATCCACTCGACCAGGTAAAGTCCTTTGTCTCCTGAAGGTGTGGTAACAAAAGAGAAAAAAAAAATAATGAATGAGTATTGACGGAAAAAAAAGAAAGAGATGAATGAATGAGAGAAATTATAAGTGAGTAACTAAGAAAGGAGAGAAGAGAAGAATGAATGAGAGGAGGAAAAGTGAGTTTTAGGGCGCATGAGTAAGAGAGAAGAAATGAATAGGAAGAATAGTAGAAAAAAAATAATATTGTTTGAGTATTGACGAAAAAAAAGATGAATGGATGAGAGGAATTAGTAGAGAGAAGAGAAGAATGAATGAGAGGAGGATAAAGTGAGTTTGAGAGCGCATGAATGAGAGAGAAGGAATAAATAGGAAAACTGAAGAAAAAATAAGTGTTTGAGTACTGACGGAAAAAAGAGAAAGAGATGAATGAATGAGAGGAAGTAGAAGAGAGAAGAGAAGAATGAATGAGAGGAGGAAAAGTGAGTTTGAGGGCGCATGAGTAAGAAAGAAGGAATGAATAGGAAAACAATAGAGAAAAATAGAAAGAAACGAATTGGAAAACAAGATAAAAGAGATTAAAGTGATGAAATAGAAAGGTAATTAACAAAAAAAAAACATATCAATCAAGTAGTTCATTAACAACTGCATAAATAAAAATGAATACATAAATAAATAGATACATGAAGAGGTATAATAAGGGGTATAGTGTGTGTGTGTGTGTGTGTGTGTGTGTGTGTGTGTGTGTGTGTGTGTGTGTGTGTGTGTGTGTGTGTGTGTGTGTGATTAATTTGCTTGTTGGACCACAGCTGAGTTTGAGAGGAAGGGAGGAAAGGAAGGAAGGAAGGAAGGAAAAAAGGAAGGAAGGAAGGAAGGAAGAAAGGAGGAAGGGAAGGAAGGAAGAGTAAGACGGAAAGGGAGGGAGACAGAGGAAGATAAAGAGGAGATAAAGAAAGGGAGATAAAAGTGAGAGATAAAAAAGGAGAAATAAAAATGAAGTTGGGGGACGAAAGAAATGAAGAGAAAGTGAAGAAGAGGTGTGTGTGTGTGTGTGTGTGTGTGTGTGTGTGTGTGTGTGTGTGTGTGTGTGTGTGTGTGTTCTCTACTCACGTCCTGCCGGTGAAGTCCTAGCCAGGGGTCCTTCAGTTCTGCCTCCAGTGCCGACACCCACGCCGCCGCCGCCTCCCCCCTCGTCCTCACCGTGGCCAGGTGCGCCCCCTCCCCCGCACAGGTGTCCTCCGCTGCCTGGACAAGGGTGGGACAGGTAAAAGAATACAATCACTGGATGAAGAAGAGTGCATCAGGACACCTCTCCACCCGAAATTGACCTCTCTTATGGCCATTCTTAACTTTTGTCTATTATGGGAGCGGTGAGTAGCGGGATTTTTTTTTCTCTGCACTCTTTTTGTTGCCCTTGAGCAGTCTCCTTTGTTGTATATAAAAAAAAAAGACGAAAAAAAATCAGTCATCAACATTTTAATAATTGTGTTTGAAATTTAACTCTGGGTGTGAGGCTCCCAAGACTTTTTTGTACAAGGCCACGTGAAGAGAAAAAAAATGCGTATGTTTGTTTTCCTATTTATCATTCTTTATTAATCTATTTACTCTTTTTATTACTCTTAGACACCGTTTTGCGTGATTTAGCTGAAGCAGAAAACAAAAACTCCACAGATAACAAAATAACGTGTATGATCATTTTCCTATTCATCATTCTTTATTAATCTATTTACTCTTTTTATTACTCTTAGACACCATTTTGCGTGATTTAGATAAAACAGAAGAACAAAAACTCCACAGATAACAAAATAACGTGTATGTTCATTTTCCTATTCATCATTCTTTATTAATCTATTTACTCTTTTTATTACTCTTAGACACCATTTTGCGTGATTTAGATAAAACAGAAGAACGAAATCTCAACAACACCACAACAACCACTTATTCATTCCTTTGTCTATTTTATAACATGAGCTGAATGTGGCCGTCACCGAATTACCACGCGTCTTACCTGCCAAGTGAGGGGAGTGTTAACGGCCAGGTAGCAGTGTTCCCCCTGTCGCTGGTAGTGGTGGTGGGTCGGGGGGCAGCTCTCCGGGGGGGCGGGGGAGCTGGAGGGGGTGATGGGGTGCACTGGTCTTGGGTCTGGCGGAGAAGGGTTGATAATTTAAGTGCTGCAACTAGTCCTTGAGTTACGACGTTGGCTACCTACTTACGACCACTCACACTTACGGTAAGGACAATAGTTTTCGTAATATTAGGCAAAGTGAGTCGAGATTTTTAATACTCTTTTTATTCTTTCCTTCATATTTTTATTTTTTTACCTAGTTCTCTTATTATCTCGTTCACCCACTACCCACGTCAACCAATATCAATACTCTTTTTGCTCTTTTTTTCATATTCTTTTTTTTTTATCTCTTTCTCTTATTGAGCCGATTTCATAGTCCAGCACAGTGTCTTCGTAACAGCCCGAACCAAACTATAGAATCCCATACAATCCAAAATGGTGAGGTCTTCGATGCCACACTAAATACACAAGACTTTTCCTGTATAGTTTCATCTAATTTGTGAACTTAAATATAAACACCAGACACTACACAATGAAATTTCGAAGGTTCTGGTATTGGTTTGGGAGCTTACTAACCCATCATGGGGAACTGTGAAACTGGCCTATTATCTCGTTCACCCACTACCCACTGCAACCAATATCAATACTTTTTTTGCTCTTTCCTTCATATTCTTGTTTTTTTTTTATCTCTTTCTCTTATTATCTCGTCCACCCACTACCCACGTCAACCAATATCACTTTTCTCCTCTCCCCACCGTTCACCCACCTTCCTTTCCATCGCCAACGAAAAAGTAGCTCTCACTAAAGGACAAGGAACAAACTGCACTATTATCCAACGTGACATCACCAAGGCGTTTGATAAAGTCTGGTTACAGGGCCTGCAATACAAACTACTTCAACGCGGCCTGTCGGAGTTAACGGAAAAACTGTTATGCAGCTTCCTCGATCAACGCTCACCTTCCTTCCTTCCTTCCCCCCTTCTCCCCCTCCCCCCCATGACCTACCTTGAGGGGACTGGCACAGGAAGGGTCGCCTCTCACTGCAGGTCAGGTCATTCCATAGCCCCGCCCTACCCTGGGTTAGCATCTCCACGCACTCCTCGGCCTGACCCCGCCGCCGCCTCGCCAACATTACCTGCAGGAGACGGAGGAGGAAGAGGAGGAGGACAAATGATATATATATATATATATATATATATATATATATATATATATATATATATATATATATATATATATATATATATATATATATATATATATATATATATATATATATATATATATATATATATATATATATATATATATATATATATATATATATATATATATATATATATATATATATATATATATATATATATATATATATATATATATAGAGAGAGAGAGAGAGAGAGAGAGAGAGAGAGAGAGAGAGAGAGAGAGAGAGAGAGAGAGAGAGAGAGAGAGATTTACATAGATTTACATAGAAAATCAGACCCACAGTCCAGACTTGGTGGTCTGTCCTTAAACCTAAGTGATTTTACATTAATCAGAAGACTCCAAAACGTTGCATTTCTACTCTAGTTGATATTAAGTTGAAGGAAGTGACGGTCGAGCTTATTTTGAAGGAGTCAATCGTGTTACACTGGACCACTGATGATGGAGCTTATTCCATTCTCGCACTACAACGTTGGTGAAGAAAAATTTGGTGCAGTCTGAATTTACTTGTTCACATCTGAGTTTTACGCCATTGTTCCTCGTGCAAAGTGTCATTGATCATAAACAATGTTGATCTGTCTACATTCGTGAAACCATTAAGTATTTTAAAACATTCGATCAGTTTTCCTCGGAGGCGACGTTTCTCAAGAGAACATGTTAAGGGTAAGCCTTCTTCGTAGGATTTGTTGCGCAAGGAAGGATAATTTTCGTTGCCCGACGCTGAACACCTTCTAATTTAGCAATATCCTTTGCATGGTGGGGAGACCAAACTGTACCGCATATTCCAAGTGGGGTCTGACTAAACTGTTGTAGAGCGGAGTATTACATCTTTATTTTTTAATAAATATTTTCTTTTAATGAAGCCCAACATTCTGTTCGCTTTATTTGCCGCATCGATGCATCGCTGTGAGAATTTGAGGTTTGACACGAGAGAGAGAGAGAGAGAGAGAGAGAGAGAGAGAGAGAGAAAGGAAGAAAATAAAAAAAATAGGAAACAAACAATTAAATTACATAATATTGTTTGTCTTAATGCATCATACATGCTCCCCCCACCACCTACACAAATCCCCCCCACATCCCCCCTCTTCCCCCCCCACATATGCCCCCCGTCACCCCCCACACACACACACACACCTGGGCGCCGCTTGGTTCCCCCGCGGCCCACCTGGTGTACCTCACGGGCGTCTGGTCAACCCACAGGAAGCCCCGCACCTGCCGCCTCAGCCCCAGCCACGCCCCCGCCGCGCCCCCGCCCCCGAGCATGGTGAGGTAGGCTGCGGGGTAGGGGGGACGGTGGTGGTGGTGGTGTTGAAGTGAATGTAAAAATAGAAAAAAAATGTGGCATTGTCTTAAAAAATATATACTAATGACGTAGATAATGAAACAAACTACAATGTATAATAAGTAATATCATTAAATATAAATCGCTGAGTAAGAAAAAAAAAACATTCATCGTAAAAACTGTAAAGACTAAGAATGTGAATAAAAAATGCAGAAAGTTTGGAATAATCTTAAAATATATACTGATGAAAATAACAAAATAAACTAATAAATAAAATGAATAAATATAAATAGTAGTTGAATACGACAGGTGTGTACAAGACCTTTAGCACCCCACACACCTGCCTGGGCCGAGGTGTGCACGCTGGCCAGGTCACCGCCTCGCCCCGCCCTCCTGCAGGCGTCCCTGGCACCCACGAAGTCCCGGGGCTCGCCGAAGTACTTGTAACACTTGCCACCTGAAGGAAGGACATACTGAGAGGCCGTTCTGTGCTTGCGAAAGTTTGGAAAGTTTCGTTTAGTGGTCGCAACATCTGTGGTCATATGCCGGAGAGAGACAGAAGGGGAAGGAATTATAGGAGAAGAGAACTGATCCCAGGAGACGGGACACAGCCCCCGATTAATACCTGGTACCCATTCACTGCTGGGTGGACAGGGGCCGCCCAAATTTCTATACTCCGCCCGGGAATCGAACCCGGGCTCTCTCAGTTGTGAGCCGAGTGTGCTAACCACTGCACCACGAAGCCCCCTTCTGTGCTTGCGATATGCTGAAACCTAGGTATTCTTTTTCTCTCCAAATCTAACGTGTCTATACATGTGCTGTAACAATCTCACTCACTAACTCAGAATTCATGTGACTGGTGGATGCTGGGAAGGGTTAAATCCTATTGGTGGATGCTGGGAAGGGTTGAATCACATTGGCGGATGCTGAGAAATGTTAAGTCTTATTACCAGATGCTGGGAAGGGTTGAATTTCATTGGCGGATGCTGAGAAATGTTAAGTTTTATTAGCAGATGCTGGGAAGGGTTGAATCACATTAGCGGATGCTGGGAAGGATTAAATCTTCTTGGTGGATGCTGGGCCTATTCACATAGTTAACCTGCATAGAGAAAGCCACAACAGGACAACTAACCAGGGGCAGCGGTCCAGCCAGGGTGACAGTAATGGGACGTGGCAGTGGTGGTGGTGAGGGTCGGGGCAGGGGCGACGGGGCGGGCATCACCAACAGGTCGCTTACACACACGTCCTTCAGGAGTGCCGCAGTTTTGGTCGTTCCAGTAACCCTGCCGACGAGTGTAGAGGGCAAGGCAATCCTCCTGGTCTGTTGGGGAGGAAGGGAAGAGTCTGTGTGTGTTGTATTTCGAAATGGCGGAGTGTAGAAGTGGATTGGATTGATGATATCGTGGGTTCAGGCAGCATATACCGTTCTAAGACCCCTAAAGACGTGTGTAGGGAAAAAAATAATCCTTCTGGTCTGTTGAAAATTAAGGAAAAAGTGTGTTGTACTTTGAAATGGGGGAATGTAAGAGTGGACTAGATTAATGATATCGTACGGTTAGGCAGCATAGACCATTCTTAGAGCCCGCCGACGAGTGTAAAGTGCAAGGCAATCCTCCTGGTCTGTTGGGGAGGAAGAGAAGAGACTATGTGTGTTTTATTTCGATATGGGGAAGTGTAGGAGTGGACTGGATTAATAATATCGTAGGTTTAGGCAGTATTTACCGTTCTAAGAGGCCCTGAAGACGTGTGTAGGGTAAAACTATCATCCTGGTCTGTTGGGAAGCTTGAAAAGTGTGTGTGTGTGTGTGTGTGTGTGTGTGTGTGTGTGTGTGTGTGTGTGTGTGTGTGTGTGTGTGTGTGTGTGTGTGTGTGTGTGTGTGTGTGTGTGTTGTATTTCGAAATGGGGAAGTGTACGAGTGGACTGGATTAATAATATCGAAGGTGTAGGCAGTATTTACCGTTCTAAGAGCCCCTGAAGACTATCATCGTGGTCTGTTGGGAAGCTTGAAAAGTGTGTGTGTTGTATTTCGAAATGGATAAGTGTAAGAGTGGACTGGATTAATGATATCGTAGGTTTAGGCAGTATTTACCGTTCTGAGTCCCTGAAGACGTGTTTAGAGGGCGAGGGAGGAAAAACTAGATAGATTGGTAATTAAAAGATTCTGCAGATAGCGAGGGAGGGAACTTAGTAGACGAATGGATAGAGATAAGAACTTTTGCCTTTGTAAGTAGTTGATATAGCGCATTACGAGTGGGTTGAGGTGTGCGTACTAAAAGGTGTGCAAACAGGTACTCTCTCTTGCACACACACACACACACACACACACACACACACACACACACACACACACGTAGACAAACAAACAAGCATACAAATAAACATCTCCACCTACTCACACATACAACAATCCACCGCCTACCCTCCACCACCAAACTCCACACACACATAACCTCCCCATCTCCCCCGCACACTCCCGCACACACACACACAACCCCTCCCCCAACCCCACACCAGCGTTGCCAGATTATCGTATTCACCACAACGTATTCATCATTTTTTTAAACCTCAAACTCTCGTACCTACACAAATAACGACAGAAAATCATCAAAGTTACCATTAAAACTGTTATTTATTGAGGTTTGTGTTTTTTGCTATAGTTATCGGTCAGAAACTTCGAAAATGCAATGCGATGAGTACGATAATTTGCCCCACACACCCACCATGCACGTTGTTGGGTTCTCCCGGCGCCCAGTTAGAGAAGGCGAGAGGTGAGGCGTCCATCCAGCGGTACCCTTCCTCCTGCGCCCACACACGCCCGCCAGTCCACACCGCGCTCACGCCCAACGACATCACCTGTGGCACGAAAGGGAAAGTAAAGATGGGCGTGAATTTAACTCGAGATGAAGAGTGATGAAATGAATGGGTCTGATACAGCATCCCTTAGCCCGGTAGCAGCAGGGATCACGTTTCTTAATGGTCCCTCCAAACGAGAAAAATGAGAAAAAATCATCACTCACACAAACCATTTCATAATATATATCAAAGCATTTGTGATCAGATTATGTATCATCTATTTTGGGGGGTTTATATCATGGCACAAATTTGGCCCGCTGCTGCTACACGGTAAAGCCACAAATTTGGCCCGTCGCTGCTACCGGGTTAGCGCTAAGCAGCAAAGGTCATGTGCTGAATCTTAACCCTATGAAGCTGCGATGGGCTAAAATGTTATAATGTGAAATGTTTTAGTATTGGGGAATGATTACGAAGGGAAGCAAGGAATGGAGAAATAAGAGGTAGAGGCACTAATGATGAGGTTGAAGGTACATGTTGTATAAATAGAGATGAGATGGTTTTGATGGTGTTAGCAGAAAAAAAAAGTATGAAGGAACTGGGAAGGAAGAGAAAGCAAGAGAAGGGATGTAAGAGGTAGACGTGTTAGGGACAAAGGTGAAGGTAGCGGTATACTGACACACACACACACACACACACACACACACACACTCCCCCCCCCCCCTTCCCTCCCCCCACACACCTTCTCCTGCAGCCAATAGTTCTCCTCAAGCGAGTGTATGGAGACCAGGTCGGCTCCCTCCTCCACACACCGCCTCTGCGCCTCCCACCACGGCAGAGGCTCCTCGGCGCCCACCACGCTGTAGCAGTGGGCCCCGAAGCGCTGCCAGGCCGGGTCATCCCCACACAGCTCGTCCTGGGGTGGTGCAGGGGCTGGTGTTGGGGCCCGCGGTAAGTT
>NC_066538.1:6019925-6022425 GCF_024679095.1 Eriocheir sinensis
ACAGGTGATCACAGAAGTACAATGCAGAGACAATTAGCATGAAAACTGGATAATACAGGTACAAAAGAGGTACAGTTAGCATGAACAGGTGATAGCAAAGAGCAGAGGTTATTAACAAGATCAGGTGATAACAGAGGTGCAATACAGGGACAATTAGCAACAGGTGATCACACAGGTACAAAACACAGGTACAATTAGCATGAAGAGGTGATAAGAAAGAACACACAGGTATCTATCGTCAACAGATGATGGTAACGGGACACGAATCACTCACGAGGATGGTTTGGAGTTGCCCAGTTAGAATAGGAGACTGGCGAACCATCGGACCACCTCCACGACCTCCTCCCCAACACCCCCGCCAGCGACGACCACTCAGCATCCTCGTCCTCGTCCTCCGCCACTAGACCCAGCCACACCCCGTCGGAGCCTCCTTCGGGAAGAAAGGATAAATGGTCGCTGATGAGGTTATGGTAAAGTTATTGATTACTTACTTGGTTGTTTGCTTCATGTTGTGTTGAGTGGATGTTTATGTGTTCTTGATTAGAAGTCTAGTTTTAAGTTTTTTCTTTGTTTTTACCTTTAAATGTATACTTTTTGTTCTTAATCCTGCTCTTTCATGCTTCTTTCTTTTCTTATTCTTTCTCCGGGCGCGGCGTCCTGGAGAACCCGGGTTGGAGTCCCGCCCGCCACTCAAGCTGACAATTTCCAGTCAACGTCGAGCGGTTTACGACTACCCAAATACTGTATTGAAATCCTACTTTCAGCCCGGACTCTAGATCTCCCTAAAGAAAATAAAAAATGAGCTCCAGGGGGCAGCAAGAGCCAAGCAAGATGGCGCCACTATAAAACACTTACCTGCGCCATAACGGGCCGCGGCCCATCACCAGGCACCACCAAGAAAGCATCCATACCGGCGCCATAGGCTGAACACACACACACACACAAAAAAACTGCTTTAATTTTCTTCTCATTCATTTCTCCTCCTCCCCCTTCCCCTCCTCCTTCTCCTCCTCCTCCTCCTCCTCCTCCCTCACCTTGCAGCAGCGTCTGGAGGAAGGCGGTCTCGGCCCCGGAGTGCACGGAGGTGAGGTGAGCGGCGTGAGCCCTGCAGGAGGCGGCGGCGTGCTGGCGGCTGGCTGGCTCTCTCCCGACGCGGTAGCACTGGACCCCGAGGACCTGCCAGCCCTCCCCGCAGCCCGACGCCTCGGTCCTGCCCTCTGGAGGCGGGGCGACACATTGCACATGATAGGAAAGGATATGAGGACACCACAAGGAGCCAGTCTGCCTACACATGACGGCTGCTGATCTGTCTGTCATATTGGCTCCTAAGGAAATCGTGTTGTTATGTGATGAGAAACTACAGACCATCTTTTAGTATTGTCATTATTATTATCATTTGTATTGTCATTTTTATTGCTACTGTTTTAATGGTGCGTCATAGAATCGATCAAGGGGACCATACCCCCGGGGGTGCATTACCTCGCCCATCCTGCGACGCCATCCCCGGGGTCTCCTGAACAAGTCTGCATGCAGGCCCCTTTCCCATACCAGTTAACTCACAGCAGGACTCGTTGTCTTGCTTAATCCATGTGCTCTGTGGGCATCCCCTTGGCCTCCTCACTCAGGGCTCTTTTATAGAAACAACCTGGTGAGCAGGGTCGGCTTCTGGGTAGCGTACTCCATGCCCGTATAGCCGGTGTTGGTATTCAAGGACTATATATATGTAGGCAAAAGGCCTCGGTTCAGTCTCAAAGCATAATCTCTGATTTGTCTCAAAATCATTCCAGCGATAACCCATGATTCTGCGTAGATTCTGCGTAGGTGAAACCTTTGCTATTGCGCTGGACATATCAAAAGCTTTTGATAGGGTCTGGCACAAATCTTTGCTTTCCAAACTACCCTCCTACGGTTTCTATCCTTCTCTCTGTACCTTTATCTCCAGTTTCCTTTCTGACCGTTCTATTTCTGCTGTGGCAGATGGTCACTGTTCTTCCCCTAAATCTATTAACAGTGGTGTCCCACAGGGTTCTGTCCTATCTCCCACTCTCTTTCTGTTGTTCATTGATGGTCTTCTTACCAAAACGAACTGTCCTATCCATTCTTACGCCGATGACTCCACTCTGCATTACTCAACTCCTTTTTAATAGAAGACCCACCCTACAGGAACTTAACGATTCTAGGCTGGAGGCAACAGAACGCTTAGCCTCAGACCTTACTATTATTTTCGATTGGGGCAAGAGGAACCTGGTGTCCTTCAACGCCTCAAAAACACGGTTTCTCCACCTATCCACTCGACACAATCTTCCAAACAACTATCCCCTATTCTTTGACAACACTCAGCTATCACCTTCTTCAACACTAAACATCCTCGGTCTATCCTTAACTCAAAATCTCAGCTGGAAACTTCATTTCTCATCTCTTATTAAATCAGCTTCCTCGAGGCTGGGCGTCCTGTACCGTCTCCGCCAGTTCTTCTTCCCCGCACAGTTGCTATCCATTT